>NW_004524596.1:4444591-4449464 GCF_000260255.1 Octodon degus | reverse complement strand
CTCCTTCTCCTTCTCCTTCTCCTTCTCCTTCTCCTTCTCCTTCTCCTTCTCCTTCTCCTTCTCCTTCTCCTTCTCCTTCTCCTTCTCCTTCTTCTTCTTCTTCTTCTTCTTCCAGAACCAGGGATTGAATTTAGGCCCTTGAGCTTGCCAGGGAAGCACTTATTCCACTGAGCCATCTCCCCAGCCCCAAAATTGTATATATTTCTTTTTTTTTGAACTTTCTTTCTTAATTTGGGTCAGTATCCCAGTTAAGTCTGAGTTTTCAAAAAGGAAGTTTCTTACAGTTTCTAAAAGTCTTCTTAGGGGCTGGGGGATTCCATCCCTGGGCCTACCATGCTGGCCTCACCCCCAGGGCGTGCTGATATGGCAATTGAGACTGGGCATGGTGGCTCATACCTGTATTCCCAGCTCTTGGGAGGCTGTAAACAGGGGGATCACTATGAGTCTGATCTAGTAACCCTTCCCTAAAAGTACAAAATAAAAAAAAAGAAAGAAAAAAGAATCTAAAAGTCTTGGTGAAATGAGCTGAAAGTATAACTAATACCTATGAAGCACAAGACAGACCTAGGAACACAAACATCCAAGATATGGCTGCAAAGCAGAATAAAAAATAACTTGGAAATGAAGTCCTAGCTAATAATGAAAGGGCAAAGAAAGTAGGATTCAGGACAAACTTAAGTTGGATATGAAATAAAGCTAGATGAAAAGGAGACATGGTACATCTTAAGTTAGAAGTTGTAGTGGTAAGAAAAGCTATAGGAGCTCAGTAGAATAAGCACTTGCCTGGCAAGTGCAAGGGCCTGAGTTCAACCTCCAGTTCTGCAAAATGAGAGAGAGAGAGAGAGAGAGAGAGAGAGAGAGAGAGAGAGAGAGAGAGAGAGAGAGAGAGAAAAGCTGTAGCTTCAAGATATCGAGCTACCCCTCCAGGAAACTCACTCCTTCCACTTTGAAAATTCCTAAGTGTCCTTAAGACAAAGTACACCTGTAAATCTGGCTGTGGGCGCATGCTTCTCACCTGTAATTTGCCCTTGTTCACACAGACCTCCACTTTGAGGGAAGCAGCAGTATTAGTGGACAAAACTTCAATTACAAACATCTGTAAATGATTTTTGTTCTAACCTCGCTCACCAAGGGGACAAACTGACAGACAGTAAAAATACCCTGTGTAGGTCACCCATCTGGAATGTTCCCTCTAAGGCTGTATAAGTGAGCTGTATTCATTGCTTTTCCATTGCTGGGACAAAAGACCCTCACCATTTAAAGGGGAAGAGATTTTGGGGGGCTCAGGTTTAGTGCATGATTGTCCGAGTTCCAGGCAGAAACAGGATGGTGGAAGGTCAGGGCAGAGAAGGTGTTGAACTCATAGCATCCAGCCAGCAAAGAGCTACAGGAAAAGGTGGGGAAGAACACTTCATCCTTCCGGGGTGCAACCCAGTGCAGCCTCGCTTCAGACAAGTCCCCAGCTCCCAATACATTCAGCTATGTTTAGTCCACTAATGGGTACAGTGCACCCATGGTCCAATCACTTAATGAAATATCCACTTCCAAACACATGAAACATTTAGAGAATATTCTAGACCTAAATCATGACACACATGCCACTCTATACTGTAATGTGCCTCTCTCAAGGGTCAACACTCTATTTCTCTACGAGTTCACTTTTTTGTGCCTAATAAGCCTCTTTGTGTATCTCATTAATGCATTTTTAAAAGCTTTTTTATGTGATGAATGACAGAACCCTACAATCTATGTCATTGGTGGGATAAGTTGGGGTCCCCATCTCCTACTTGGGAGACCTTGTTCAGGAACAAAATCACAAGGCCAAACACTGACCCAGTTTCAGGATATTTCTGAACTCTGCATCTGTGTTTATGTCTGTGTTTGGAATAAGTGACAGTGATACTTTGTTCAGTGAAGAAACCTGCTGAAAGAATAGATGTAAAACAGGATTGGCCCCTCTGTTGGGCTTGGAAAAAGATGTGATCCTCCAGAGCATCTTAGAAAAGAAAAGGGGGAAAATGGTGAGGAAAGAATTATATTCAGTGCTGGAACTGGGACTATGCCTGGCAAACAGGTGATTCTGGTTCCTTTAACTGAAGCTCAAGGGAGTCTAAGGTGAAAAGATATATACAGGTTTGAGGCTGAAATAAAAGACCAAGAACAAGAACAGAGGCAGAAGAACAGAAGTGAAATGAAAGTAGTTAGAGGTCGGCAGGAGAGTTCAGGTTAAGGTGACCATTCAATGACTCTGAAAGGGGGAAAGGCTGAGGTGGAGCTGGGTGCATTCTGCTCCATATGGGGTGTGCTGGACAGTGTGGTCAGCACAGCCTTGCCCTTTCATAAGTGGAAGATGTCTGTGCTTGAAATCAAAGAGACAAAATTCCAGATCTACTTTTCACACAAGTAATTAGAGGTCCACATGAGGTTGGCAAGAGCTTAGGTTGTGGTATTCATGAGGGTTGCGTGATGAGTCTGCCTATTTGCACATCGATGCATAGAAGAGCACCACTCTTCAGTAAAAATCAAACACCCCCATCAAAACCTGGCACTGACAAAAGCACTCTGCGCTTCTCCCCCCTCGGGCACTTTCCCTGACCCATGCCTCATTACCTTTTGAAATTCCCAAGGACATAGTTCATTTTCATAAATACACGATGTGACAGAAACTTAACAAAGGCGCCATGACATTGGCTGCTGTCAGAAAAATGCCTAATTGGTGTATCTGCTAATGAATATACTCAGAATGCAGCCCTGCACTGAAATCTCAAAGGCTGATTTTGAAAGACCTGCTAAGCCAGGGGGGTTGGCAATGTATCTTTTAAGGAGAGAGCACCAAAGCAGAAATTGAAGTACAGTTCAAAATGCGACTTTAGTGATTCATTTTTTTCTTTCTTACATAAACTATAAGCTTTTACTGAACACAAGTGCCACATTTCTATTGTCAACATGGTGGGGACCTGATGTCACTATTTTCCATCATCTAATTTACCAGAGTAGTTCTGCACTTTTGAAACTCAGGGTAATTACTCTCTACTCTGGTGCTTTATTTTATCTCCCACATGGCATTAACTGGAAATAATGTTTTAAAATTTTAGGTATCTAGAAAAGTAACAAAGAGAATGAAATATAACTTAGAAAAGCAGGTTAATGCCTTTGAAGAGAAATAAATGTTAAAAAAAATTCAAATACACAAGGGGAATACAAAAGCTGTAGAGAAGTATGCTTTAGGGTATATATAAATGAGAATGATAAATTAGATATTGGAAGAAAATACTCTTTACAAGAGGCATCTGCAGTATGGTGTATATTTCATATTTTTCATTAGGTTGAAGCTATTGTTTTCAAAGTCACCAACAGGACTCGAACAGACTATTGCTACTTTAAATCTGTTTTAAAGTAGGGTAACCTTGGAGCCGTTAATCTGTCTGCATTTTGCCATCTGCTTTGCATACTTTTGAACTTAACATGCATATCACAAAACTGATTCAACTTACAAGCTCCTTCAGAAAGCAGTACATTACTATTGTACTGCACAATTGATGATATTCAAAAGATGATGTACAACATAAATCTGAAAGGACAACACATGACAAGCACTAGACAAAGACTTAAGTGACTTAAATTCAGCTGTATCACAATTTCATGTTCACTTTGAGACCTTGAGTGAAGTATCAAAACTCTCAGGCTTCAGGAAGCCACTGCAAAATCCCAAGCAAATTTAACATCCTCACCAGTTTATCACCTGCTTCTTGAGAGAAGAACTGATAATACCAGTTCAGAGGAAGACATCAGAGCCTCTTCTGCTCTTCTGAAATGTGAATTTAGAAGACTTCTCAAGAGTGTCAAAAGAAGAATAAGACAACTATAAGAAATATCTGGAGGAAAACATTACAAACTGTTATGTAAAGGCCCAATATTTAGAAAAGGACATGAAAAATTACATTGAGTTCAAATGTATGAGTAATAGAAACATCAGAAAATATAAGGCAAGGATGTAATGATGGAGGGAGTAGGGTGAAAGGAAAGATAGAGAGACTCATAGACCAAGAAAGATTACAAAAGCAAAACCTAAATCCATCTATAGGCTCTTAGGAGGGTACAACTCTAAGATAAAAGGATGTAGAAAGGCTACAAGGTGAGTGATCAAAAATACATTCCAAAATATATCAAACAATTTGGAATCAAACAATTCCAAGGCAAAGAAAGTTTATGTAGTAATATTAGAAATATAAAAAATGACAGTTTTCAAACACAAAATGTGTTTGTAGGGATAACAAGAATTAACTCACAACAAAAAAACAATTAACCAGGAAATTACCACAATTTTGAAGTTTGACTCTATTCAACAATGTAATACTAGACATAGGCAAGAAATGGCATAATTACATAGAAAACTTGCTGCAGCTGAATTCTGATAGGACATTTCCATACACTGATAAATCAGGAGAAGAGCCTAACAAAAAACTGGAATGGATAGATGTATATAGAACTTTGCAGCCAAAGTTGTGAAAATACATATACTTTTCAAACTTGGTCAGTATAGCCCTTTACAGAAAGCAATATAGAAGCCTTGCATGTCTTCATCTTTGATAGAAATTGTGCCTGTGGATTATTTCATGACTTACTGATTACTTTCAGAGGCAAGCATTTCATCTTTTACCATTAATAATTAAATTAAATCATGGATATTTAGAATGAGGTTGACAGTGGTTGTCTCTTACTGCCATGTTTCTGACAGTTTCTTGAAAGTATTTAAGATCTATGAACTTTTTTGGTGCATATTTTGAGATGAGGATGTGCTAACTTTTTCAGTGTAGTAAATCATATCACTTGATATTTTAGTAATAAAGCACTTTTGTATTTCCAGGATAAA
>NW_004524596.1:4443340-4444491 GCF_000260255.1 Octodon degus | reverse complement strand
TTTAAAGAGACTACAAATTAGAATTAACACAGAACAAATTACAAGTGATACGGATTTCACGTAACAAAATAATATAAATTTCACAGTATTTGTTGTAATACATAGTGTTGTCTTTCTTTTTTCTCATTAGCTTTATTGAAAATCAAAATAACTACATAGCGTATTAGAAATTGTACACAAATACTAAAATGTGAAAGATATAAAGTGTAGACAGAGTGAAATTTAGAGAAATATTTCTGAAATGAATACATAGCATAAGAATAATAATAGAATACATTGTATATAAGTTATTTACAAACTTAAATGACTATAACAATAAAAATTGTCTAGAATAAAAATGAAGAAGAAATAATTTACAGATCAGTCATATAATAGCTCACTCTGTGCCAAAATCAAGATACTTATATTCATATAATTAGAATTCTCAAAATAGAAAGGGGTAGGCAATAAATATTTAAAGATTTAAAATTTCTGAAGTTAGTTGAAATTATAGCTCCACATTTTCAAGAAAAATGAATCTTTTGCACAAGAAATTTGAATAAAATCATACCAAGATACACAAAAATGAAATTGTTCAAAACTAATTGTAAAGAAAAATCATTAAAGCATATAATTAAAAAAATTAGCTATGGAAGAACAAAATTAAATAGCATCTTTTTCCACATTAGAAAAAAAAAAAAAGAAAAAGTGTGTAAGAAAGTAGACTAATTATTTCAAAGGACTGAAAAAAAGCGATGTGTTTTCATTGAATTTTACACTTAACAAACATACCTTTGAAAATTAAAAGTAAAATATTTTCCAGTTATACAAACTCTAAATATTCTCATGCCTCCAGACTTAGCACATAGAAAAAAATAAAGAGCATTATCCAGAAAGCAAAAGAAGTTGCTGTATGGTCCTGGTCAAAGAATAAAGAGCTCTAAAAATGGTGGTCATACAGGACTATGTAAAATATATTAGATGAACCCATATAAAAGGTCATTGAAGATTTATATAAAACAGTATCAATCTTATGTCATGTTATATACATATTTTTTGGTGTGTGTGTATATGTGTGTGTAAAAGACAAGGAAGAAGTGATGTGAAGTCTATGAAAAATGGAAATGTACTTCCGAAAGTTTCTAATACTAGGATAAAACATCATATCATAT
>NW_004524596.1:4419306-4443122 GCF_000260255.1 Octodon degus | reverse complement strand
ATTAAATCATAAGTCCAACTAAGAGGCCAGAATGTTGTGTATCACATATAGGAATCTGTGATCAATTCAGAGTACTCATATAGTATTTGAATAGGTTAATATATACAAAAGCATCAACTAAGAAAAAGTTTTCATGGTAGTAAAGAATTACTAAGAATAAACATAACATAAATACTGGAATGGCAAATATGTGACAAGCACTTCTAACAGTTTGGGGATAGGACATTGCACAAATTCCTATTGTGTTGTGGATGTGGATAGTGTCCATGATGCTTACTGGTCACTTGTGGGACTGAGCTACTGTTGTTTCCTTGATATCCACCCTGTAGACCCGGACAGAATCATGACCCATAGGGTGCGGGAGAAGTCCATTGGTAGAGCATGCTGATGGAAATATTTTGCCGCTCCTTCACATATATATCTAAATTATCTATCTATCTATCTATCTATCTATCTATCTATCTATCTGGATGAATATATATGAAGGAATATATATATATATATATATATATATATATGAATATATATGATTGAATATATTTGAGTAATATGTAAATATACTATTGGGTTTATTTATTTTATCTTATTGAATATTTATGTGCATCATAGGTATGTGTTCTATCATTAGTTCATTTGGAATCCTTGTGTATGAATTTATGTCTGGATAATGCTAGTTTTATATACAACATGACCGGGAAGTATTCTTTTTTCTGCTTCCTGAAAAAGTACACACACCCTATTATTTTTTTCCATAAATATTTGATAGAATTCACCATTGAAATGGATGTCCCCCAGATGTTTGCAGAAAGATTATACTGTTAATTTTTATTATACATATTTATATTTAATAGGAACAACATAATACTTTGATATACACAGCAAAAAGATTAGTGCAGTCAGTCGAATTAACATGCACACCACCCCATCTAGTTACTTGTTTGTGGCAAGCACCTAACATCTATTTACTTTTAGTAAACTTCAATTAGTTATTTATTATGATGATACAACATTATTTAATATAGTCAGGCTGTATATTAAATCTCGATACTTATCACACATAGCTGCAACTTTCTGTCCTCTGATCTATATCCCACACCGGAGAATCATCCTACTCTCTGTTTCTACTTACTCAATTTAATTTCTTCCTTTTCAGATTTCACATATAAATGAGATACCAATATGTATTTATTTATTTATTTATTTATTTATTTATTTTGGTGGGGGGGGAACCGGGGATTGAACTCAGGCCCTTATGCTTGCTGGGGATGCGCTTATTCTACTGAGCCATCTCTCCAGCCCAGAATGTATTTATTGAGGGAAAAAAAGCTCCTATCCAAGAGAGGGACAGGAAGGGGACCCCCAAGCAGGTTGTCCCCGAGATAACAATATGTATGCTAGTGTGCATATATCTCTCTGTGTGTGTTAGACTTATTTCATTTTGCATAATGGCTTCTAGTTTCATTCATGTTGTGGAAAAGGACACAATCTCATTTAAGACAGAATAATTTTCTGTCTCTCTGTCTCTCTCTTCCTTCCTCTGTTATGCTTTTGTCATATCATGGTTATTGTGTCTGGGGAGCTGCGTGTAGCTGCGCCCTAGGATGGCGCCGGTTTCCGCCTTCCACTCCCTCAGGGGGTGAGCGCTCCTGGTAATCAACAACTCCATAAAAGGCCAAGGCTTGGGCTAATGCATTGCTTCCGCATACCTGGACCAATGGACGGTACACACGTGGCGCCCCATGGTTGGAAGCCCTGAGACTTATAAGCTAAGAGCAGGGGCCTCGAGGGGGAAGAAGGCCGATATAACAGGGCAATAAAAGCTGCGCAGACACAACCAGTGGTCGCGTCTTCCTTGCTGGCAAGGCCGCGCGCGACAATCGTGTATCATACTGCAACAAATACAGTAGCAGAGATATTTCTAGGAGGTGCTGAATGCTATCAAGTAGAAAATCTTGTGTCTATGGAAATAAAATGTAAGGGCACATTAGAAAGGCAAGACTGTAGGAAAGTACTTCCTAAGGCAATATCGGGTAAAGGGTTGATATCCAGAATACATCAGGAGCTCAAACAACTTAATAGCTAAATGACTACCTGATTTATTTATTTATTTTTATTTTTAATTTTTTATGTGTTTAGTACAGGGTCTACAGGGTCTCACTACACAGATTGGACTCAGAGTGATCCTCCTGTTTTCAGCCTCCCAACCACTGGGATTACAGGCACGTGCCATCACAGCTAGTCTCAGTTGCACCTCAGAGTGCCCAGAGAGTTGGGGAAGGGTTAGGGGTTGGCATGGCAGGCTGGGGATTGAATCCTGGTCCTGAGCCTGCCTAAGCAGGCACTTTAGTCCACTGAGCTATCTGAATGGACCTACCTGATCACAAAGGATCTACAAAGTGCGGTACAGGGTTTCAGGTTAAATCCTGAGGGGATTTGACTGACTTTATCAGATACAAAAGTTACATTTCTTGTTAAATAGGTATTGTTTTATCTTGGTCTTAACCATACAGCAGAAAAGTATGAAAATGAAGTATAAAAAGTAAAGCCACATTAATATGCTGAGCTATAAAAAGCTCAAGTCAACAACTTTGGATATTGCCAGTATTATGGAAAACCCACTACTATTATGGACTACTGGACTCTATTGGGAGATTCTGCTGAATTCAAGCACCTACAATATTTAAATGACAATGGAATGCCCTTCTCTGACAAAACTAACCAAAAAAGTGGGATAGAAATGAACAACCTTTTATACTGAAAATAGTTGGGATAGATACACAGCTCCACTCTCTTAATTCAATGAATAGAAAGGTTTGTTAAAATAGTGTTCAATACAGGATATCATGTCTGCATCTTGTACAATGAATAACCACTAAGACAACAATACACAATATATTAATTACTGTAAATGTGCCAGTAATCGGTTGTGAAACTGTCTCATTGATATTTGTTTCTCAATAAAATTATTAAAAAATGATTTAAAGAATGAATAAAAGCCTACATAAATACTTGTGCAAGGCAGATATAAAGGCAAAGACAAAGGTGCTCAAACCCACAGTAAGATATAACTTATCTCAGTGTCAGGGTAGCTATTATGGAAGAAATTTTTTTTTTTTTTTCTTTTTTTTTTTTTTTTGTGAAACCGGGGATTGAACTCAGACCCTTGTGCTTGCCAGGGAAGCACTTATTCCACTGAGCCATCTCCCCGCCCCTGGGTAGCTATTATGAAAAAAGACAGGCACTTTCAAGTGTTGAAGCTGTGGAGAATACACTACCCTGGTATACCACTAGGGAGACTGTGAACCAGTTCAGCCATTTTGGAATTCAAGGATGTCTCAAAAGGTTAGAAAAAAAAGAAAAAAAAAAAAAGTTTAAGGAGTTTATGTTTTCTGTTGTCATGTTGTGAAATCTTGTCAATGATCACTTTATAACTCCGGTCAAATAAACAACTATTATTTGAGGGGGAAAGAAAAGGTTAAAAATAGAATTGCCCGGTAATCCAGAAGTTCCTCTACATGTGGGAAGATTTTCTGATACAGAAATACTGTTTTCAATGACAGGCTAACTTGGTTTTCTATATTCTCTGTGTGAAATTTTGTTACAACTTTATAATTATTTATGTTACTAAACTTAAAATATGTTGTACTCACTTTTTTTTGGTTCCAAGGATCAAGCTCAGGATCTTGCTCTATCAACCTGTACTGTAATCCTGTTTTAAAAACTGCTTTTATTATATTTTTTGTATGTATCTACAATCTTTAGTAGTATCTACTCTTAGTTTCTGGTATTCTGTGTCTTCTCTTTTTCTTGATCAAACTAGTAAGATCATGTGTATGCAAGTATGTATGTATTAATTTATTTTGTTATTTTTTTGACATTCTCATACACACAAGTTTCACTGATTTTTCTCCATGTTTTGTTTCTATTTTACTAATTTTCAGTTATTTATTATTTGCTTCATTACACAATATTATTTTTAATTTCCTTTTTTTCTGGTCTCTTATTTAGGAAAATTAAAAAAAAATATTTCATTTACTTAAATGTTCAATGTAATTGTCATTATAGAAGTGCAAATTAAAACAACACTGAGATGCCATCTCAACCCAGAGAGAATGGCTAACATCAAGAAGCCAGCCAATAATAAATGCTGGAGGGGCTGTGAGGAGAAAGGAACTCTTCTCCCCTGTTGATGAGAGTGCAAACTGGTACAATTACCATGGAAATCAGTGTGGAGATTGCTCAAAAAGCTAGGATTGGACAATCCATTCCAGCCAGCTATTCCCCTGCTAGGTATTTTTCCAGAAGAACTGAAAACCTCACACCAGAGTGATATATGTGCACCCAGGTTTATAGCAGCACAATTTGTCACAGCTAAATCCTAAAAGCAACCCAGATTCCCATCAACTAAGGAATGGATCAAGAAAATTTAGGGCCAGGGAGATAGCTCAGTGGAATAAGTGCTTACCTGGCAAGTGCAAGGTCCTGAGTTCAATCCCTGGTACCAAAAAAAAAAAAAAAAAAAAAGAAAACGTAGTATTTTTACACAATGGAGTATTATTCAGCTATAAAACAGGATAAACTTGAGAGGTTTTTTTTGATTAATGGATGCAACTAGAGCATACTGTTAAGTAAAATAAATCAGGCCTGCATGTGCAAACATTGTATTGTCTCTTTAGTGTGAGAATCTGAAAAATAAAATGGAATTTGAAGGGTACAATAGAAACTGGGAAAAGGGAATGAATTTATTCAAAAGGAAAGAGTTACTGAGTTGATTAAGGAGAAAGATAGGAGAGGGAGTTGGGGAAAGAGATTTATGCATGTATGTAAGCAGAATGGTTTGGACAACTGTACTGTGCATTTCTGCTGGTCTATGGAAAGGGGCAGTTAGTGCTTAGTGTGTCTCTATTTTCAATTGTTTGTCTTTTTCCTCTTCTTAATTTCATATATTCATTTCTTCTTCCAACTTTTCATGCATAGATCTGATAATATAGTAACTAATTGGAAGACAACACTATGCATTACATAAACACTGTGAAATTCATATTATTTTGCTAATTGAAATTCTGTATCACTAGTAATTTTTCTGTTTTTAAATTTATTTTATATTCTATATTTTAGGGAAGGGTCTACAGGGTGTTCTGGGTTTCACTGCTAGAATGGACTCATAGTGATCTTCCTGTTTATAGCCTCCCAAGTACTGGGATTACAGGTACACGACTCCACGCCCAGTCTCAATTGCTGTCTCAGCTCACCCTGGGGGCAGGCCTGTCATGGCAGGCCCTGGGGATTGACCCCCCAACCCCTGTGCTGCTTGAAGGTGCTTTAATCTGCTGAGCTATTTGGCCAGCCCTAATTTTCCTGTTTTAATACTATTTTGTACTCTCTTTAAAAAATAAAAAAAATATTTTTAAATATGAGAGATTTGATTTATACATACCTGTGTAAACTCTGTTGTAACTGTATTTTATAGTTACAACAATATTTCAATATTGTGATGATTTCATTTTCATGAAGTTCAAATTGATTTTTAATATTTTTGTGGCCTATATAAAGAGCAAATAGTTTGCTATCCTTTTGTAAAGTCTTACACAAGTGTCAATGAGGTCAAACTTCTTGGTGGTATGGTTCAGGCTTCTCTACCTCTGTTTACATAATCCTTCACTTTTGGATAAAAGTACTAAAATCTTCATTTGTAGCAGTTGAGATTTTTTTCTTTCTTCTCTTAGTCTTGCCAGTATTGCTTCATGAATTTTGAAATTTTCTTAAGGTCCTTGTAACATAGCCTCATTACCTCTTCAGTAGAAATATTCCCATATAGCAATATGATTAGTCTGTTTTGTTCCTGATGATACTCATAAATTTGAAGTTTATCTAACTGTACATACTACAGATTTCTTTTCTTTTCTTTTTTTATGGTACTGGGAATTGAACTCAGGACCTTATGCTTGCCAGGCAAGTGCTTATGCTACTGAGCTATCTCCCCAGCCCAGATTTCTTAATATTGGTGTTTGCATTGTACCTCTTTTTTTCTCACATTTTTACTAGTACACCTTTGTAATACACAATGTTCACATTCATCTTATTGATATTCTTGTACTTAAAATGTGGACGGGATATAGTTCATCAGTATTTTTTTTTTTTGTTTTGTCTGATAATCTCTGATTTCCAGAGTGTCTTAAGTTGTTTACTTTTAAATAATTTTTGACATTGCTATATTTAAATCTACAGCAATGCTGTATTTAATGGGAATATTTATGCCCATTGTTTTTATTTCTCTGTTTTTCTACTTGGATAATGAAGTGGTGCTGTAGTTTTTTGTCAATATTTCATTTTATCTCCACTTTTGGCTTATTAGTTACATGTCTGTGTGTATCCTTATGTGGCTGTTATTTCTATTATACATCTTTAAATTAAAAACATTAAACTATAAGTGTGACTTAAGAGTCTTGAAACATTCCTAATACCTTTTTTCTCCCAATCTCTTATAATTATGTTGTGGTCTACCGTGAATACAAATGTATGTGTTTGTAGTATATGTGTATGTGTAGATGATGTACAGCTCATATATATAACAATTAACATAAATAATAATACGCATCGCTGGGGATATAGCTCAGCAGCATAGCGCCTCCATGGCACGTATGACATCATGAGTTCAACTCCTGGTACCCAAAGAAAAACAATGCGAAACAACCACAAAAATAAATAAGAAATAAAACAATACACATTAACAAATGTAAATAACACTAAATAATAGTGCTCAGTAACATTAAGTCAAGGCTAATATTACAATGAGCATATGCATAAACACCAATTTTCTCCAACTTGTGATGGTTCCATTTATAAATTTTTTACTTTATAACAGTTCAAAATTAGCACGCATATAGTAGAAACCATGCTTAAGATTTTGAAATTTAAGCATTTTTTTTTCAGCTGAAAATGTGTGGTGAAGTACTATCTGGTGATGCTAGACAGTGGCAGCCAGTCACTGCTCCCTGCCAGCACACGGCAAACAACCACTGCTGCAAGAAGCCCTTTGTTGCTAAGTGACCATATCATTGAATATGATGGGTTTACAGGATATAAGCTCAGCTAGTTTAGGGAATAGCTTCGCCCATAAAATGCCACCACGTATTTTTGGTTTGAATGAACAATTATTTAAAAAAAATTAAAAATAAAATGAAGATGTTTTATAGTTGTTTATGTATCTACAACGTTGATAGTTTTAGTTATTGCTACTCCCTTTTCCAATTGGTTGTCTTTTTCCCCTTTTGTGTTGTTGCTAAGGAATATAAGACACAAGGGCTTTACTGCTGTACCACTGCACTCTACCCGAGCACTCATATCAATTTATCTGAAGCACTTCTTTCAATGTTTATTTCTTCATATGCACCTTGACAAAGCATACTTTCAGATTTGCTTGCTAGAAACAGCCTTCACTGCTTAATTTTTGTAAGATATCTTCACAAATTGTGTCCTACTTTGGAAATTGTTTTTCATTCTGTCATATTAAAGATTTCGTTTCACTGACCCTGGCTTACTGAGTCTTTGGTTCCTGTGGTCATTTTTAATCCCCTTTTAACAAAATATATTATTTTACTTAATACACTTCTGGCTTTTCTCTTTACTACTAGTTTTTAGTAATTTGATTATGTTCCTAGGGTACTTCGGTTTAGTTTTCTTTTGGTCATTCTTGGTTTGAAGTTGAGACTGCCTGAGAACAGGATTGCTACCCTGATTATTCTGAGGTGGTGGAGCATGTAGTATTGTTTTCCATCCTTTGACTTTCAGCCTATGAATTTCTTCATGAACTAAGTGTTTTTCTTTTATATAGCATATTGTTGGATTTTGTTTCCTAATCCACTGTACCAGTCTATTTCTTTTAATTGGTGAATTGAGTCCATTTACATTGATAGTTATAATTCAGATGCATTGACTTATGATTGACATGTTATACACCTGCTGTTGTTTACTCCTTTTTCTCCTGTGTTTAACTGTTTGCCCTATTTGGTGGGTTCCTTTCATTCTCATTCATGGAGTTCTGATCATTTTGGTCCCTCTCTAGAACATCTTTCAGTAGCCTGTGTAGGGTTGGCTTTGACGTCATGAAATTCTTTAGTTGTTCTTGTCGTGAAAGTATTTCACTTCTTCATCAAACTTGAAAGAGAGTTTCACAGGGTTCACTAGTCTGGGGTGAATTTTGTTTTCATAGAGGACTTGAAGTACTCTGCTCCATGCTCTTCTTGACTTGATGGTTTGTGAAGAGAAGTCTACCACTATTCTGATGGGTTTTCCTTTAAATGTGATCTGTTTGTTTTCTCTAGCGGTTTTCATTATATTGTTCTTGTGCTGGATTTCTGGGATCTTGATTATTATATGTCTCAATGTGTTTTTAATTGGATTGATGTTCTTTGGAGTTCTATATGCTTTGGTTACTGAATATCAGATTATTTTCCCAAATTTGAGAAGTTTTCTGCTATTTCTTTTGCCTGTATTCTTTTTATATCATTTGTATTGACTCCTTTTTTTCTCATTGATGCTTAGTAGTCTTACATTGTTCATGTTTGCATTGTCTTGCAGGTGATGAATTATTTTTTTCCTGCATCCTAGTTGTTTTTAAGAGATGTTTTCTTACCTTTTCACTAGCTGTAATGATATCTTCAAGATCTGAAACTCTATCTTCACTTTCACTCAAATAGTTTTGCTAGCTTGTAATTGAGATTTCAAGTTCCTCTATGTCTCTTTGACTCTGCTTCATGCAATCTACTTCTTCCTATATTGCTCATTCAAGGATTCCATCATTTTTCTAATCTCCTCTATGTGTTATCAGTGTCTTCTTGAGAAGCAGTTATTAATTCTTTCATTATAGTTATTTTTTCTTTTTTACTTTGGAGATTATTTCTGATTTGATTTCCTCTATATGTTTCTGCATTTGATTCTTTACTTCAGACACTATTAATTCAGAGATTTCTTTTTTTATTTCAGAGATTATTTCTGATCTGAGTTCCTCTATACCTCTCTGCAGTTGTTTCTTTACTTCAGATGCTATTAATTCAGACATTTCAGCTGTATGATTCCCAATTTCTTCTGTGGTAGTGTCTTCTGCACTTGTTCTGGTTGGGCTTGGGGCCTGAGATTACATTTCCCTCTTTTTCTTTGTCATTTTGTATAGCACTGTCCTCTGACCTTTGGTGTAGAGCTTTGGTGCAGTTATAGCCTTAGCACCTTTTGAAATTCAGGTTCAGAGCTATGAAGTTTGAATTCTTCCAGTTGTGCCTGGTTTGGGTCTGGTAGCTATGCTCAGCTTTTTCCTGCTGCAGTCCTTGGAAGTGAACTTGTTGTGCCCCTCTGGCAAGATGTTCTGTTCCTGGATTAGCTGGGTGATTCTGGCCTCTAGCCTCTCTGCAGTGACTTCAGCTACAGAGTTTCACCCCAGGCCTGTATGCCAGGCTTGGGCTGGGTCTGGAGGGTTCCAGAAGGCAAAGAGGAGTGCGAAAGCTCTCCCATACAGTAGCTGGGCCTGGGCTTGGTCTGTGTCTACAGGGATCCCAAGAGTGCAGTGAAAGTTGTCACTCACACGCAGGGCCTGGGATGGTTCTGGAGGGATTCAGAGGGGTCCAGAGAGCATGGCAGAAGGTCTCACTTACAGGCTAGGCTTAGGCTAGATCTGGAGGGATTCAATTGGCACATGGGAGCACAGAAGCTCTTCCAAATACTCACTGGGCCTGGGCTTGGGCTGAATCTAGAAGGGTCCTGTGAGCACGGCAGAAGTTCTCACTCACACGCTGGGCTTGGATTGGTTCTGGAGGGGTTCAGAGGGCTCTGGAGAGCATGCTTGAAGGTCTCACTCACAAGCTGGCTTGAACTGGGTCCGTAGGGGTCCAGAGGGTGCAGGGGAGAGTGCAGGAGCTCTCCCACACAATTGCTGGGCCTGGGCTTGGGCTGCATAGGCTGGTTTAGTTTTCTTCATTCAGTGTACAATGTTCTCCTTGATCTTTAATTAGTGAGTTCAAATTTTCACAAAATATGCAGAGTTTTGGACAGCTTGAGAACTTCAGTTTCTTTTGGTATTATCCTTTGGTTTTCTAATACACCAATTATATGTTTACTACATGGGTTTCTACTAACTCACAAGAGAATTCCTTCTTATAATATCTTTCTCCTGTTTTTCTTTGGGGTAGATTTGTTGGTATATCTTCAAGTATTTTTGTTTTGATAGTGTCTAAATTTCTGTTGACATCTTTTAGAGACAGATTCTTTTCAGAAGCACATGCTTCATTGCTGAAAGTTCCACTTGATTCTCATGAGTTTATGTTCCTTCTCTTTATGTTTTCCTTTAAGTCTATGAGTGTACTGAACATATCAATATTGATAGTTAACATCTTTTTATAGTAATTCTGTCATCTTTCTACCTTCTGTGTTTCTTTTGGTACCTGATTTTTCTCCTAGTTTTATATATTTTTGAGTATGTACAATTGAGCATCAAACCTTTCCATTTCTGAGTAGCAGACTTGGTGAATTTATTGAAGGGATGATATCATTTGTCTTCACAGGCAATAAAGTTGCTTGTGGATCTTTTTGATGTCTTTGTTTTCAAGTTTGGGGGCTGGAGAAATTATGTACTCACTACCCTCCACTCCAAGGCTTGTATAGCCTCATGCTAAACCATTATTCTTCTGTGGTACATTTATGGAATTTCTCATTTATAAACAAAGAGATCTTTCCAGTCTAGCTGGAAGGAATTAAAAGCATTTCTTTCTTTGTGAGCACCAAAAGAATTATTTGCCAAACAAATCCTCAATTGCTGTTCTTTTCTTGGAAATTGTTTTTGCTACATATCCCCCTCCCCTGCCTGAAATATCCTTTAACTTCCTCCTCCCAATCTTAGCAGCCTTAGCCACATTAAATGCATGTCTCTATTCCCTCAACTGAGAGAAAGAAGGCTTTGATTTGCTTTACCTTCCTTTGTTCTGTTCTGAAATTAACTTCAAGAAGAAGGCTAAGGGCTAGGCTTATTTTTTGTTTTCAAGGGCTAGCTTTGTCAGTGACAAGTTCTATGATACCTATTTTCCAGTAGCTACTAACAGTAGTTTCCTATTTTTTTGTCTGCTTTTTGAATTGTTTATAATGAGAAACCCACTCTTGACATGGACAAGGAAGAGTTAAATTTCTTTCAAAAATATTTTTAAGTATATTTTTCTGGTGCATAAAATTTTTGTTTATTGCAAAATGTCAACCATAGCAGATTTACTATACATAAAGGTAATGATTTTATCGTATAAAATTCATTTCCAGAACTCTATACGAAATCTAAAGGTCAGGTCATGGATATAAATAGAGTCTGAAATATGGCTTCTTCCTCCTAGCCTTCTCCACCTGGGTTGCCTATCACTATCCATGATTGCTCATTGAAAGGACAATGTTGGGAGTGTGTGTGGGAAATGAGTTAAAAATATTCTAAAAGATTTCTATTTTCCATAGGTAGGTTATATTCTGTTTTTTAAAGCCACCAAAATAAAACCAAATTGTTAGCTAAAGACAAAATCAGAAACATTAATATTTTTCATAATACAGAGGAAGAACTATTGGATAACATGGACAAGGATTCCAATGACCTAATCTCCACGCTGGGAAATTCTATATGGATGTATCACTTATATTTCCACTTTATAATCATTACTCAGAATTGTAGGGGATAAATGAATCTCTAGGGAAAATTTACACCTTTGTTTGAGTGTATTCATACAGAACAAAAGGTTTTCTTTCTTTGCCTAGTTTTCTTATATCCTTTCTTTCTTGGAGGCATTTATATATTTTACATAATTGTGTGTAGTTCATTTGTTAAATAATTTATATTGCTTATATTTTGCATCTCTTTAGTGTCTAAGTTCTGGTCACTGACATTAATATGGAATTAAATGAGTATCCTTTGCTAAGCAGAGCTTTTGAGGGTTTTAGCTGGAAATTCACATGCAATTTGTGGTGGTGCACACCTGTAATCCCAGCTCTTGGGAGGCTGTAAATTGGTGGATCACTATGAGTCTGATCTAGTAGTGAGACCCTGAACAACCTGTAGACCCTTCCCTAAAATAAAAAAAAAATTCACAAGCGATTTGATTTTCTGATTATCAGTGAGAGAAATACACTTATCATATGCTTGTAGGGGCTATTATGTCAGGTACATCTCACACAGATAAATAAATAAATAAATAAATAAATAGATAGATAGATAGATAAATAAATAAATAAATAAATAACAGATACAGCAATGGCATCTTCTGATGCGCTGCCAAGTAGCACAATTATACATAAAATGGATGGGATCATATGTGTACAATTAAATGAAGAGTGAACATGCTTACTGTCTATGATTGTGTGATTCTTCTTTTTTGAGGAATTCCTGAGAGTGATGGTTACTGTTGTGTGGTTCTAGGGTAGTGGACTGTGAGGTGTGTACACACACAAAGCCTCAGATTTCTAGAACACTTCCTTTCTGTACAGCTGCTCTCCAGGATAAGGAGACAAAATACACTGTGTTGATTCCATAATCCCAAGTTCTTCAGCACACAATATTTCACAAGTTTTGTTTTAGTTTTGGCTTCAAAACTGAACTGAGAGGGCCAGTGGGATAGCTCAGTGGACTGAGCACCTGCTTAAGCAAGCGCGGAGACTAAATTCAATCTCTGGCTCCACACTATGTCCTGGGGGGGGGGCTCCCCTCACTCCCAAGGCATGCTGAGTCCACTAATGAGACGAGAGTGGTGGTATGCCTGTAATCCCAGGGTTGGGGAGGCTGAGAATAGGAGGACTACTACTAATCTGAGATGCATAATGAAACCCTGTACCAAACATAAAGAAAAAAAAAAACAAAGAAAAAAAGAAACGAAGAAAGAAACAAGGAATGAAAGAAAACTGAACTGAGAGCTGAACTTAGTGCAGAAACTAAATTTATATGGATTTCAAGGTACATGATAGAAGAGGCAGATGGAATGTCTTAAACTGTTTAAAGAACTCTAAGAGTTAGAAGAATGCATTCTATTCCTCTTCTATTAACCAACAAGGTGATGTAAGGTAACTATTAGACTCTGAAACTCAAATTTTCTATGAAGAATTTGAGTAAGTTAAAAGCTAGCAAGTTTCCTTCTAGCTTGTTTTACAGCTTTATGATTTTTAAATTAGGAGGATAAGGCTTACAAACTTAGAAACAACCATGACTGGTCTGAGTTGATGTTCCATTCAACCCCCAAATCTGAGCAAATTATGGCCCTGGGGAATGAACCATAAGTGAATATAATTTTTCATCCTGACATGAACCTTAGAGGTAGAGCCTGCACTGGCTCTTCATAATCTTCATTGATGCTTTGTGGTACAAAAATTGCACCAATTCCTGCTAAAATCCATTTTGCTGTCCATGTGCTGTCAGTGCCTACCTCTTGGGGGTTAGGAGTTTCATAAGATGATTATCCTATGTATAAAAAAGTACTTCTCCATTTTTTTGTGTCCCAAGTTTATGCTGCTCAGTTTAAAAAAGGATCTTTGAAGTAGACTACTGAAGATTTTTTAAAACATCAAGTCTATTCTCATTTCAATAACATCAGCAATGACTTTTCGAAAATATTTTAAAGGTTTTAATCTGCATAGCTTCCTTTGAATTTTGCCTTTCCAGGTTGAAGAGTGTTACTCTTTTTAATTTTATTCTTACATTTCTGGCCAACTTCATTCGCAATACACCCACTCCATATGCTTGTGATTGCTTTAGTTTTCTTTTTCCTGGAATTATATCAATTCCATTTTGTATTCCTGGAGGTTTGGGAACAAATGTGTATATATAAGATGCCAGGGGAAGAAGCAGAAGAGAGGAAAAAAATTTACAAAATATTTTTGCTAACAATCCATACCTGGCTGAATTTTTGGATTATAGAAGCACAATGGGGGTTCCTGTTTTTTAATCTTAGGAATTGATGCTCTTCTCAACAGAATGAGAATCTAAAAATACACATTGCATGTGTTCTTTCTGTTCCCTTCCCTTTTTTTCTTTCTCTCTTTTCTCTCTTTCTACTCCCCCATTTTCATTTAATAAGTCAGCCATTTGGGTTATGGTGTTGTTTTAGTCTTCTTGGGCTACAGTAATAAAATCCCATAAACTGGGAGATTTATTTATTCCTTACAGTTCTGGAGGGTGAAAACCCAAAATTATGACCAGGCTGTGTGTGTTCTGATGAGAGTGGCTCCTGGATTGCAGATTTCTGACTTGGGGTATGTTGTCACAGGACAGAATGAGTGAGTGTCGCTCTGGGTCTTTTCTCTAATGGGTACTATCCCATTCATGGGCTCTGCCTAATCACTTTCTTAGGTTTTTGTTCAAAAACACTTATCACCTCCAGGGCTAAGTTTTCAAAATATGAATTTTAAGGGGACAGAAATATGCCGGCCATAAGAGAAATTCTAGAGGGTACTACGTCGCCTAGTGGCTTATTATCATAATATCTGATTAAGACACTAAACAATAACATTATTATACATAACTGTCAAACCATTTTATTATGCATTACCATAAAACCATTTCCTTTAAATTATTGAAAGCACCATAGATATAATATAAATATACAATGTCAAAATAAAATGTAAGGATTCTCTGGATCATGATAGGGGAATGTTTCCAAGAACTGTAGGATCAGAGTAAATTCACAAAGGTTCTCAGGGATTCAATCAAGAATTAAAGACATCTAAGCTTGATATGCTTAATTATTCATCTGAGATACATTCTTTTGCTGCCCAGGCTGTTTTCCTTATTGTATTTAACCTATAGACCCTTTGCAACTTCAATCACATTAAATTTATGTTCTTTTTTTTTTTCCTTGAGTTTGCTTCACTTGAAATCGCGGTGAATTTCATTTGCTCTTGTATATGTGCTCAGCCTCACAGTGGGATAAAGAAAAGCTGTGGAAGAGAGCAAGGTGCTAAAGTTTACAGCACACCTGCTGTGAGTCAGCCCCTTCTTTAGCACTGTTTTATTTTTTTTATTGCTTCTTGAAATCTTCAACACATCCCAGTGGGAGAATTGTTAAATACCTCATGTAACACAGTGAGTTGTTTTCTCTATTTACATCTGAACTTCTAAGACATTATAGAATTGATCAGCAGTGACAAACTTCATGCAAAGGAAGAAATCTGAAATGAAATGAAACAGTTCTCAGGTAAGTCTCATTTGAGATTTTCATTTGCGATTAGAACAGAAACATTTCTAAAGTCTGCCTACTGATAAACATGCATGCTTCTAGTGTCAATATGTTATCAATTAGCTAATTTTATAATTGTGCTTAATCTGCTTAATACTGAATGTCCCCAGTAGGAAAATGTTATACTTTCTTTCTCAGTTAAAACAATTTCTAGCCCCAAAGGGGAAAAGACATAATTACTTACTAAGTGTCATACATTTCAAACCCCTTCATTTTTAATTCTAGCCACAGATTCCTTTTCTTGAATTAGCTGAAATGATAACAGGAGGTTAACAGAATGCTTATTTGAAATTATATATATATATTTTTTTTCTCAACTTATTAAAAGGTGTTTGGAATATTTCCTTATAAGAAAAAATGTTTATAAAAAGAAGCGCTGGGGTTTATATATTTCTGTTATGCTTTCCAAATTCAGTACAGCATGTATTTACCCTTCTAACCTGAGAGTCTACTTGAATAAGCTGACTTTGTATGGGATTGTTTTCTCTATAAGCACAATTTCTTCTCTGAACACTTTAACTATATGCTACTTTCAAATGTCCCTTGTTTCTGATAAGCCTCATTTGGATATTCCAATAACTGCCTGATAGGCCTCGATGTCACAGCCATCCAAGGGCCAGACATTCCTCTCCTAAGAATGAGGTAGGACAAAGAAACTAAACAGATTAAAAATGGGTCCAACAGACTTTTCCCTGTCTATTAGGAAAGAATTCTTCAATTTCTAAGCTGTAGTGAAAACAATTTCTAGTCATCTGCTTCATGTGGGATTGTTTTAGAATTGTTCAATCTAATAAATTCATATGCCACTTCCTGCATATACAGCTTTCCATTTAATGCCATTCAACAGTGTAAGTAATACAGAGAACTGTACCTTAATTTTGAGGTGTGGCCCAAGAGCTGTTAGTGCTTATGCCTTTTCAGCTTGATTTGTCTCTTGAATTTTCTTCAGCAGACTGAATCAAGGCAATAATATCCAAACTATGTATGCATGGATGGGTCACTACATAGAAGACATTACAGGTCAGCAAGAGCTAAATCAGAAGGACTGAGAAAGAGAGCTGAACATGAAAATGACCATAGCCCGTAGAAATTTCTGGAAACTTTGACTCATATGATAGCTTTGATTTGTGTACCTGTCACTTGAACATCACCTGATGACATCGGGACCTTCTGTTATAATTTTACCTCTTCTGCTTCAGTGTGAAAAAGTTCCAACATTTACTATATTTTTCCAAAATCTTTCCATTATGTAAGCATTTCATGTATTCCTAAATTTACTTTAGTGTTTTAGCCAGTTTTCTACTCTACAATAAAATATCAAACAAAGACAGGGTAAGGAAAGGAAGATCTCCTTTGGCTTATGGTTTCAGAAGTTGCAGTCTGTGGTGATCTGGCTCCATAGATTCTGGGCTTGAGCTGAGGCAGTGCCTTATGGCAGAAGGGCACAGCTGAGGAAAGAAAACTGGTCACACCTGGAAGCTAGGAAATAGAACACAGAGAAAGAGGGCAGGGGCCAGGAACAATGCATGCACTTCCAGGTCTCACTCCTTGGTGACCTACTTCCTCCATGCAGACCCTCATTCCCAAGGGCTCATTCAGGTAGGGATAAGTAATATTCCTAATACTAATTAATAATTAGCAGGCTAATTATTCATCCGTTGATGAGGCTAATGATCCCTGAGACTTAATCACCTCCCAGAGCCCCACTTCTGAACACATGAGCCTTTGGAGGACATTTTTACCTAAGCTAGAGCATGCTGATATTCCAAAACTCATGGACAAATCACGTGATAGCACACGCTCCTCTATAATTCATCATTTCCCCACTACTTCCTGCCATTTTTCCTATCCAAACAAATGATTTCTACTTCAGTAGAAAAGAGCATAAAATGAAAAGCACTTGCATATTAATTTATGCCAGACAAACACAATATATTTTGGGAAGATAGTAAAGGGTCAAAAATTATCCTTTTTGCCAAGTATAATTATACTCATATGAAATAATAAACTGTGCATATGAATAATATATGGAAGGCTTGGGAAACAGAGGAAAGCATAATTGGTTCTCATCTGGAGAGATGAGATAAGGAAATGCCAATAAAATGGGGAGTCAGGATGCCAGCCTAGAGGAAGTGAAGGTACTGGTGATTATTTTCTCTTTAAGGAAAGATGAATAGAATGACAATGATATAAAGGACAAAAGATTGATGCAAAATGTTACATGGGTAGAAAATGGTACTGTTGCAGATATATCTTTAAGGGTCTTCTGGAAGATTTGACTAGGCTGTAGAACCAAGTCATTATGCCAAAAGATTTTTTTCCTCCTTAAATTCTGCTTCAAGTGGCAAATGTGAATTTGAATGTTATTGAGCAGAGAAAATAACTAACAAGATGAAAAAGTTTAAGTCTACAAACAGTGGCATTTTATTTAATATTTCATAGTAGTGCACATTATACTTATAGAACATACAAAAGTAACATAATCTCATATTCTGAAAAGTCTCTCCATGTGTATGTAGCTTTAGTAAACCAAAAAGAGTTTGCTTAAGCATTACTTGACAGCCAGAAAAATTACTTCCTTCTCCTTTTGAAGTTTGAATGCAAACATTGAATTATTCAAGATCTAACTGAATTGAAAACACTTTTAAATCTTGCCATCTTAGTGAAGTTACAAGGAGGGCAGGGTGTTGAAGATGCGCGGAGAAGTAGCTGGAGAAGAGCCTCTTCCTTTCTGCCTCTCCCTCCAGCTCACCATGTCTTTCTTTCCCTCAGCACGTTCACACCACAGATGTCTACTGCGTGTTAAGAGACTGTGCAAGACACAAAGTGGAAGTTATAGTATGTGGAATAGATTCTGAGAAGAGCGTGTTCTCAAGATTCACAAGGAGGGGCCTTCATCCACACTTGGGGTAGAAGGAAAACATTTCAAAGAAGTTATTTTTTACATCAAAATTTCAAGAATGAAGACATAAAGGAAAGTCTAAGAGACTTCTTTAGGAAATGGAAGGATCATTCGTGGTCAATAGACTTTTAAATTGTTTTTATTTTGTTTTTAAAGAGAATATGAAAAATAATTAAAAAATTAGAAATGATACAGAATTTCAATAAACCAAGTGATAGGAATTCAGCAATGATTGTTATAGGGCCAGTGATGTATTTTAGCCGACTAAGCGCCTGCTTAGGAAAGCACAGGGCAGGGGTTCGATCCTCAGTACTGCACACCTTGTTGGTCGTACCCCCAGTCACCCTAAGCCAGGGCCCTGAGCTGGCAACTGAGTCAGGGCATAGTGGCACATGCCTGTAATCTCAGTGCTGGGAAGGCTGAAACAGGAGGACCACTATGAGTCCGAGGTGAGTACTGAGACTCTGTACCAAATACATTTTTTAAAAAGGTTGTTATATTCCTTATAGTTAACTTCAAATTAGTTGTTCAGGTTACCAGATATAAGCCTGTAAGGTTGTCTTTTAAATAAGTAGTAAATTTTAAAAATAATAATGTGCTATTTTAAAGTTCATTTCATAGATTTTGTAATTGTGTTTAACATGGTGTTGAAATATTCCCAATAATACATCATTCTCACATCACTGGCTTGATTTACTCATTTGGATAAAGTGAGTTGGAGCATATTGAAAGTTCTCACACAATCATTCCCATTATTACCCTAATCAGTCAAGTTTCCTTACAGGGAAAGATGTGGGAAAAAAATCAAACAAAAGAGATGTGTTCTAATTTTATGAAAAGGAATCATAGAGGTTTTTCTGGTGCAACAACTTCTGAGCAGCAAATGCAAGGAAGTGAGGAAAAAAATATTGAAGGTCCGATGGGGGGAGAGTACAGGAAAGGGGAACAACATGTGCAGAAAGGTGTTCTTTGGCTTGTGCAGACACGCTCTCCGAAGCTTCAGTGAAAATCAAAGATGTATGCTATAATTTTCCAGTAAACACCCAAAATAAAGCAAAGATACATTGCTTAAATATCAATGGACAACATGAATGATCTAAAAATACTTGACTTAGACTTTCTACAACACCTACAAAAAGCACATAAAAAACCAGAGAAGGAAACACTTACAAAACACATAACATATACCAAAATTGTAGATTTAAACACAGGTACCTCAATAGTGTGGTTCAAAACAGGTAGAAAGGCAGATATCATCAGAAAGAAATAAAAAATAAGAATGATGTACATGTTGTTTTTGAAAAACACTTTAAAAATAGAGATACATAGCCAGGAATAAATTAAAAGACAGAAATGGATACACTACCAGCAACTGCTAGGTATGCAAAGTGAATGGAACAGTATTAAAACAATAGGGAATCAAATAGTGTGCATGAATCACACTTAAGTTGCTCCCAACTTCACTAATCAAATGTATTAGAACAAAGAAATAAAGATAAATTTCACAATATTTTGAGTTAACAAAAAACTTCTCTCAGTAATGGATAGAATAAATTCACAGTGATCAGGAAGTATGTAGGTGAGTTGATTAACATGTTCAACTAAATTAATCTAATCGGCATTAACAGAATCATAAAGTAAAAAGAAAAACATTACCCATTTTCAAAAAAATGTAGTACTTTTGTGGGCCATATACATTTCAGGTGATCAAGGATTTTTTGCTGATAAGCAAATTCTGTATAGTTAAACTAGTATCAGTAGCTATAACAAACTAGATAAACTTCTCCAAGTATTTCAAAATCAATCACAATGATTCCAAATAACTCCTGTATCAGAGAAGGAACCACAAGATAAACTTAATATTGAATTGATAAAACCACACAAACACATACATTATCTCAAAATTAGTGGACAGCAGCTACTGCAGTCCATCAAAGAAGTACGCAGCCTTCAGTGCTTCCTTTATGAAAGCAGAAAAGCATGAAATGAGTGACTTGGTCTCCTACTTTATGGAATACTAAAAAAACCCACCACCACCCAAAATAAAGTAAACCTCATGTAAATAACAGGAAATAGAAGAGTGAAAAATCAATGAAATAGAAAATTGAAAATCCAGAAAACCACCAAAATCAGAAGTTACTTTTTCAAAATGATTAATAGAGTCGATAAGTCTCACAGTGAGACTATGCAACAAGTAAAAAGAAAAAATCAATTTTTCAAAAAAGAATCATTGAGGTCAGGAAAAGCAGAGGAAGCATCTCTGCTCTTCAGCCAGGCTGAAGTGGCTTCGTCAGTTGATTCTATTGAACATTCAAAGAAAAAAAAAATCATACCTACATTACACCAGCCCCGCACAAAGTAAAAGACAAGATCTATTCTCTTAGCTTATTTTTAGTGGCCAATAATGCCCTGATATCAACACTGAACAAGGAAACTGCAAGGGGAAAAACTCTGCAGAATAGTATCTAACAAATGTAAAAGGAAAAACACTTTAGAAGTATAACCAAAGAAAATAAAGAAATAGAGTAGAATAATAAAACATGACCAAATAGGTTGTACTCTAGGAATTCAAAATGGGCTCTAATTTGAAAATCAACCCTTCTAATTTACCATACCAAATGATCTTGAAAGTAAAATCATGATCATTTTAATAGTGCAAAAAAGCTTTTATTAAATTCAATGAAAACTTATGAATAAAAATATGTCCAACAAAAAGGCATCAATCAAGGGCCGGCCAGACAGCTCAGTGGGCTAAAGCGCCTGCGTAGGCAGAGCGCAGTGGCCGGTGTTTGATCCCTTGCATGCTGTGCCAGGCCCCGTCCCCGGGGCACACTGAGACAGTGATTGAGACTGGGTGTGGTGGTGTGCACCCAGAATCCCAGCGTTTTGGAGGGTGAAAGCAGGAGAATCACTAAGAATCCGATATATGTAGTGAGACCTTGTACACCCTGTAGATCCTGTCTTAAATTAAAAAACAAAACAAACAACAACAACAACAAAAATGCATCAATAGAAGGAAACTTCTTCAAACTTACAAAAAAATATCTAGAAGTTTTATAACTATCATCCAATTTTATGATGAAAATTGTTCTCCTTTTTCTTAGGTCAGTGACAGAGCAAGAAGATCTGATCTTACATTTTATTGTTTTGCAACATGCTGATTGAGATCCTTCCATTGTAATAAGGCAAGAGACAGATATAAAAAAAAGATGGAAGGGCCAGCCAAATAGCTTGGCAGATTAAAGCACCTGCAAGCAGGTGCAGGGGCCAGGGTTTGATCCCCAGGCCTGCAGTGCCGGCTCCAACCCTGGGGTGTAATAAGATGGCAATTGATTATATATATATAATATATATATAATATATATATCTTTCCTTTCTTTTTTTTGTGGTACTAGGGATTGAACTCAGGATCCTGCACTTGCTAGGCAGGCAGTTATTCTACTGAGCTATCTCCCCAGCCCTTAAGATGGCAATAGAGACTGGGTATGGAGGTGCATGCCTGTAATCCCAGCTCTTGGGAGGCTGTAAACAGGAGAATCATTTTGAGTCCAATCTAGCAGTGAGACCCCGAACACCCTGTAGATCCTTCACTACAATACAGGGAAAACAAGGAAATAAAAAAGATGGAATAAAACCCTCATCAATAGACAACCAAATGATACATAAAAATATGCAAAGGAACTTACAAAACACTATGAACTAGGAAGATAATTTTTCAAGATTTCACGAACCAAAATGTGCAACACTTTTTCTTAAATCATCAATGAATAATTAAAAGTTAAACTTTAAATATTTCACTTAGGATTGCATAAAATATGCAAAAATGAATCTAATAATAGATATTTAGGCCTCTACGCTGAAAAATACATAGTACTTCTGAGAAAGATTAAAATTTTAAATAATGGGAAATACATTAAGTTCTCAGATTGAAATACTCAAAATTCATAAGAGGTCAATTGTTAAGAAGCCAACACAGAAGAAAAGTTGTTATGCAGCATATGGCATTTTATTTCTTTATTAACACATGTTTTCAATACATAATTAATTCATTGTTTGTGGGAGTGGTTCACACATAAGCATCTCACACCTTATCCCTTTTACTTCTTTCCTTTCTTTTATTTTTTTCTGCTTGATCTCCATCTGCAGATCCCCTTTCTATCTACTGAAGATCTATCCCCCTTTCTCCTATCATCTCTCTTTTATTTTGTTCTTTAGATTACTTACACTCAAGTTACTTATATCACATGAGAAACCATGCAATATTTGTGCCTGTGTGTCTGCTTTATTTTTACTTAATGATGCGGTTTTATTTTTGGGGTTCTGTAAAAATGCTAGATACTTGTCCTCTGTCTGAGGGAGCTGGAACATTTTATTTTTCATTCTTATAGCTTGTCTCTTCACTCTGCTGTTTCTTTTGCAGGGCAGAACATTTTAATTTGATACAATACCCTTTGTTTATTCCTGGTGTAATTTCCTATGCAACCAGTGTTACCCCAGAAAGAAAGGCTATCATCGAGAAAACAAATGATAACAGCCACTGTTAAGGCTTCAGGGAGAAAGGAACCCTCTACATGGCTGGTGGGAATGTAAACCAGTACAACCACTATGGGAAGCAGTGTGAAAAATTCCTCCAAAAGCTAAGTTGAGGGATTTCATTTGACTCAGCTATTTCTCTTGCAGGAATCTCCCACAAGGAGCTAGAGACATCATATCACAATGGTGCATTCATGTTAGGGGGTGTAGCGGCACAATTCAGCTACTTCAAGCTATTCAGCACAATTCCAGCTAAGTCTTTGAAGCAGCCTCTATGTCCATCAATAGAACGGGTTAAGAGAATATGGTTTCTACACTCAGTGGTGTATTGCTCTATCATAAAGAAAGATAAACTTGGTATTTACATAAATAAAATACTGTACTACTCACCTATAATGAAGAATAAACTTGAGTCATTTGCAGGACAATGCAAGTGTCTTGAGACCATAATGCTAACTGAAATAAATTAGACACAATGCCTACACATAACATAGCTTCTCCTACATGAGAAATCCATAGTGTATATAAAGAGCACAATGAAGGATATGTAAGACAAGCAGCAAGATAAATATTCTCAAATGTAAAGGGATCAAGAAATGGAAGGAGTGCTGGGGACATAGCCCAGGGACCTAAGCACCTGCCTGGCAAGCTCAAGGATCCAAGTTTGATCCCCAGTACCACGTGCTCTACCGCCCCGAAACAGGGTGCAGTTGCCTATGTGTGTAATCCCAGCACTGGGGAGGCTGAGACAGGAGGACCACTATGAGCCTGGACTGTACAGTGAGACCCTGTATCAAATAAATAAATAAATAAATAAATAAATAAATAAATAAATAAGAAATGGAGGGAAGGAGAGGAAGAAAAGGGAAGGCAATGAGATATTGAGATATGACTTTGGTGTGTTATGTACATGTGCTTCTTCCCCATAAAAATGCATTAATGAAAATATTTACTTATTTATTTATTTTGGCAGAACTGGGGATTGAACTCAGGCCCTTGCGCTTGCCAGAGAAGCCCTTATTCTAAAGAGCCATCTCCTCAGCCCCCTATGAAAACACTTAAATAAAACAACACCTCCAATTCCATTATGGTTTCACTGCATATCCATTTTCATCTAAATGATTCAAGAACTCAAACCTTAA
>NW_004524596.1:4404674-4419206 GCF_000260255.1 Octodon degus | reverse complement strand
AAAAAACAAGCAAACTGATTAAAATTGGGCCAAATACCTTCAGGTACCTCACCACAAAAGATACATACATCATACATTGGTTAGTCAAGGTTCTCCAGAGGAACAGGTTAGGTAGCGTATGAATAAATATATAAGAAGGTATTTCTTATATTGATTTGCATGGCAAGAGGTCATCTGCAAACTGGAACCCAAGAGATATCAGTGGCAGCTGCTCAGTCTAACTGGAAACCTGAGAATAGAGAGAACAAGGATGCAGTCCCAGTGTGAGGGTGACAGTGTGAAAGTCCCCCTGTGAGTAACTGGTATGAATCTGTGTCCAAAAGTTGAAGACTTTGGAATACGAGGTCCAGAGGTGACAACAGCAGCAAAGCTCTTGAGGGAAGCTGGACGCGCATGCGAAATTCTTTCCATCCACCCACATTTTGTTTATCACTTCTCCACCTATTAGTGGTGCTGTCATTCCACCCAATAGATGGTGCTATACTTTGAATGAGTCTTTTCTATCCATCTACCCTAATCTTCACTGAAAAAACTCTCAGAAACACACTACAACATGTATTTTATTATTATTATTATTAATTATTATTATTATTATTTATTTTTTTAGAAAAGGTCTACAGGGTGTTCAGGGTCTCACTACTAGATCTGACTTAGAGTGATTTGCCTGTTTACAGCCTCGTAAGAGGCTGCACACCACCATGTGCAGTCTCAATTGCCATCTCAGTGCATCCTGGGGGTGGGGCCAGCATGGCAGGCCTGGGATCAAACCCCCTGCCCCTGCACCTCCTTGTAGGTGCTTTAATCTGCTGAGCTATTTGTCTGACCCTCCAACATGTATTTTACCAACAAGAAGCTTCATAGGAAAAAGCAAATTAACAACCACTGTGAAACAACCCTGCACACCAAAATCCAAAATGCTGACAGCATCAAATGCCACTGAGGATGTTCAGTGAAGGAGCCTTCATTCATTGTTGGTGGGAATGTAAAACGGTTCATTCAGTTAGTAAGACAAATGGAGAGTTTCTTACAAAACTAACCCCACCACATAACAACAAGTATTCCTTGATATGTATTCAAATGAGTGGAAAACTTATGTCGAACAAAAACCTGAGAATGTCTATTTAGAGCACACTGATTCATATCACTGACACAGTCACCCATGGTACCTATTGGAAGGTCTGTGCATAAATTTTGGTGCCTTCGGACAATGGAATGCTGTCCTGCACTGTAAACATATGCATTTTAGAGCCACACAAATAGATGGGGAAAGTTTAACCATATCTTATTAACTGAAGAGAGACAACCTGAAAAGGTTGCATACTATGTGAACTCAAATGTAAAACAACTATGGAAAAACTAAGAGTATCAGTAGTTAACTGCAAATTTCTGTGGATGAATAGGTAAACCACAGGGGAATCTTGGGGCAACTGAAGCTACTCTGACACTTCCATGGTGGACACATGTCATTATATATTTTTCTGAACACATAAAATGGCTAGTACAAGAGTGAACCCTAAATTAGGGTGATAATGGCATGTTAATGTAGGCTCATCGGTTGTAAGAAGCCAGCCACCTCTGGCAGACAAGTTCTTAGTGGTAGATGCTACCAATGGGTGGAGGCAGAGGACACAGGGGACAACACTGGATCTTGGTCTCAATCTTTCTTTGATCTTAACTCTGTTCTTCAGTAAAATGGCTTTTGTCAAGGGCTGGCCAGATAGTCGTGGACGAAAGCACTTGCTTAGGTAGAGTTCAGTGGCTGTGGTTTGATCCCTAGAGTGCTGTGCCAGTCCTGCCCCTGGGGTGTGCTGAGACTGAGATTTAGACTGGGTGTGGTGGCGCACACCTGTAATTCCAGCACTTGGGAGGCTGACAAACAGGAGGATCACTAAGAATACCATCTGTGTAGTGAGACCCTGTAGACTCTATCCTAAATACATTTTTAAAAAATGGCTCTTGTCAAACAACAAAAAAGAGAATATACTATAATGAGTTTAGAATAAAACATAAAGGAATATCTTCCCAACCTTGGAAGTAGATGACGGTTTCTCAGAGAGGAGAGAGAGAGAGGAGAGAGAGAGAGAGAGAGAGAGAGAGAGAGAGAGAGAGAGAGAGAGAGAGAGCAACAATTATAATAAAAACATGAATTAGACTTTATACATTTTTTAAAAATTCTCAATATAAATAGCAAAATAAATATAAGTATTTTATTAAAACTTGAAGAGTTCATCATTCATACAGACATAAATAATAAATTACTAAAGAAGCAAAAATTCTTCTTTACTGAATAGTCATGATTGATAAATGTAAAGGAATTAATAAAGCACCACAGCAATAATTATCACAGTTAAATTCTGCTGACTATTAAAATTATTGGGTAGAAGTTAAAACAAAAATAAGTTATTTGAGTATTCTCAAAGTATCACCTCTCAAATATTTCTTATTTTATTTTATTATAGTTTATTTGTATTTATTTAGGACAGGGTCCACAGGACCTCATTATGTAGATTGTATTCATAGTGATTCTCCTATTTTCAGCCTCCCAAATGCTGGGATTACAGGCACATGCCACCATGCCCAGTCTCAATCCCAGTCTCAGCATACCCCGGGGGTGGGGCTGGCACGACACTCCAGGGATTGAACCCCGGCCTCTGCGCTCTGCCTAAGCAGGCACTTTAGTCCACTGAGATACTGGCCGGCCCCTCAAATATTTCTAATTTTAAATGCAAAATAGTAACTGCCCAGAGAAGAATTCTGTTAGGCACCACTTTAAGCTAAGGTCCAAGCTTCTCAGAGCAGGAAAATGACTTTGATGGAGGAACTGAAATCGAAACACATCTGTATTTCAGTTATACATTACTGTATTAAGGGTGATTACTAGGAAGACAATTGATAATGGTTATATAAGATGTTGACATAGGAACATTGGGTGAAAAGTTTGCAGGGACTCTCTATGTATTTGCAATTCTGTAATCTCTCAGAAGAGAATTTTAAATGAAACAATGTCCAAAGTCAAAACCTCATTTCAGTTACTCCTTGCTAGCTGTTAAATCCCATTTCTCTGGTCTCTCTGCTCATAAAAATTCCTTAATGTACCTGACCATCTCTGAGATATTTTGAGTCTATGCTGTATCCATTGCTTCTCTTGAGAAACGTAGCCATAGGAGTTTGTGCATTTATGGTTGGCATGATACCGTTCACAGAACAAATGAGTTGTACTTTTATTCAAATTATAGCATTTAATTTTTTCCAATTTTTTTCTTAAGGCAAAATGTTTTCATTTTTGCAAGCATCTATTGCTGCTGCTCTACAGGAAAGCTGTTTATATAATGAATTTAGTCATGTCTCAGTTTACATTAATACCATTTGCGTATCTCCTTTTAACAAAATCCTAGGTTTCATGAATAATAAACCAAAGGATCTCAAAGGAGTCCTAAATGTTAAATTGCATGTATCAGTAATCAAAATGACAGATTATCCTGAGAGGATCACGCAACTGATATCTGGACCTCTGAAATCAAATTGGTACACAGTTATCAAGTTTATTTAGTTTACGTTGAGTTCTGATAATCGTTTTCATATTTAAGCATTCTTTTAAGTATTCTGTGACTTTAAGAACAAAAATACCCTGATTTCAGGAACTCAATTCAGCACCACACATCTAGAATTACTGAGGCAATACTCTTAATAGCATAAACAGGGAACATCAGAAATCTCGGGATGCAAAACTACAACACAATGAATAAGAACACAAATCAACTGGAATTAATACAGCAACGTATCAGTGAGTGTAGTCCTTAATCTTCCCCTTCAACTGAAAATAGAGGCAACTTAGTAAACATTTTCAACATTGCCCTGGAGTAAACTGTCTGATTCACAAGGTCATGTCTTCAGAAATGTTATTGAAAGATACTTGGTGTTTATTCATTTTCGTGTTTCCTCTCATTCTCAGTAGTGTCACCTAATGATCAAAGATTTCCATTATCTTTTTCTTGTAGCTGCTCTTCAACCAGGGAAATAAAAATACTTTGCCAAAGTTAGAGATAAATTTTCACCTCATGTTACAAGGCTACAAATTGCTTGCTTATTGAGTGATTTTCACCGTTGATAAATATGAAATTCTGTCAAGTGTTAGTAGTAACACTTTCCTCATTATTCACGGCGATGTTGGAATGCAGTGTGCCTACAGGATGTGTGGTAGCACTACTGCTCTGTGTTTAGATTTTTGGTTTCAAGAAGTCAGTTCTCCCAAGAGAGCTACCTATCCTGAAACTATGGCAGAAGCATGCTACATTAACTTTCCAAAGGGCCACCAGGGAACAGCTAATGACCTGTAAACATAAAGCAAATGTAATGTTACGTGATGTATCCTGCTGTCCTTCAGAGAATTTACGAGACTCTTGCTTTTGGTGATAATGGCTGGGATCCTTCATGTATTTGTATCATGACACTGAAGGATAATTTTTATAATGGGAAAAAGAGAGAAAAGAGATGTAGCAAAAAGAGAATAAGTGGGTTTCCCTACATGTTTTTTTGTTACTAATTACTGATGGTTGAAGTTAGGGAATTTACTAAACTATGTTTAGTTTCATTTTAATACTTAATGAGTGCTCTGAAGTATTAAAAAAAGAATTTATCTGAATATTCCACGCAGATGTTACAGGTATCCAGTGAGAACAATGTAGCAGGTGTTTTATAAACTACTGAGCAAAATGCAAATACAAGTTATTATATTCCCAAAAATTAGAATTACGAAGAGGGGTAGACACACATTTCCTTGATGCTTCCTTTCTTTCTTAGGTTTCCCCTGTCTCTGTCAGTATTTCTTTTCTTTTCTTTTCTTTTCTTTTCTTTTCTTTTCTTTTTTTCTTTTCTTTTTTTCTTTTTTTCTTTTCTTTCTTTCTTTCTTTTTTTTTCTTTGTATTTTAGGGAAGGGTCTACAAGGTGGTCAGGATCTCGCTACTAGATCAGACTTGTAGTGAGCCTATTTACAGCCTCCCAAGAGCTGGGATTACAGGCATGTGCCACTGCACCCAGGCTCAACTACCGTCTCAGCACACCCCAGGGGCAGGGCCAGCATGGCATGCCTGGGGACTGAACCCCTGGCCCGAGTGTCTGCTTGCAAGTGCTTTAATCTGCTGAGCTATTTGGCTCGTCTTAGGGTTTGTTTTCAATGTTAACAATCTTGAAATATCTTAAGAAAAGGTTACAGGCAATAAATGTGTTAGTATTATTTACAATTAACTTTGATACATTTTGAAAATTACTTATAGTGATTGATGATTGGTGTGCTAGCTCCAGCAGCATCCATTCCTGTCATGGCTGCAAAAACAATGAATTGGCACAAAACAGTGACTGTGAAACAATTTGGGTACTCAAGAGATGAGATCTACTGCAAAATTTATGCCTAGAATTTGTCTATGAGCATTATGGGGTTACACATTCTTCTCTTTATAGACGAAACAAAGAGATCTGGCAGAGTTGAGCAGGCCAGTTAAGGTGATAGACAGCTGAATATGGTGGCATCTGACTCCTGCAGGGTGAAGTAGGAGGATTTTAAGTTTGAGCCACCCTTTGGCAAATTAAGGAGCTCCTGTCTCAAAATAAAGAATAAAAAAAGGGCTGGGGATGTAGCTTGGTGTGAAGGTCCTGGGCTTAATCCTCAGTACTAGGGGGGCAGGAAAGAAAAAAAAATGGGAGATAGTTCTGCAGGGTAGAGACCTGATGGAGGAATTGTGGACAGTCCTTCCCTACCAGGAGGCCAAAAGAGGTGATAGGGGCTGCTACCTTCTCTAGCCAGAGAAACTCTGTGGATGATTTCCTTTCTGTCTTACTTTTTCATTTATTAAGAAAATTACAAAATGCGTATAGACACAAGCTTTGTAGTAGACTGAGCATACAGTTATTGGCCCTGGTCATTGCTGTATTGCTTTATATGCATCATCATTGATAGTTCTATTTAAAATTAAATAGGAAATTCACATTATAAAAGTTTGCTTAAAACTGTGTCCTTCAGAGTGCCAGCCAAATAACTCAGTGGATTAAAGCACCTGCAAGCAGGCACAGGAACCCGTAGTTCAATCCTGGGTCCTGCTGTACCTGCCCCACCCCCAGGGTGCCCTGAGACAGTAATTGAGACTGGGCTTTGTGGTGTGAGCCTGTAATCCCAGCTCTTGGGAGGCTGTAAATAGGCTGATCACTATGAGTCTGATCTAGTAGTAAGACCTTAAACACCCTGTAGATCCTGCCCTAAAAATACAAAACATAACTAAATAAAAATAAAAACGTGCGGCTTTCAAATTGTTTTGACTAAAAAACTCAGAAAATAACAGCAACATACACCTCTATGCCTTCTGATATTGTATTCTGTTTCATTCAATTAAGTTGGCTCAATGACTTGGTTTTAAGAAAAGTAGTATGAAGAAAAATAATTTTTAAAATTCTCTTGGTCTGTCATTGTATCTAATACAATGATTAAATGTTATGGACAAAGAGACTCTAGAAATAAAATGGATAGATGATATCATATAATGGTTAAGCTCTAAATCAAAGGGTACTTGTCACCACATCCAAAATTAATTGTTATATGAATTACTTGGAATATTACTGATTTCCTTGGTACTTGGTAATTTGTTTTATTTCTAGTTTTCAAAGTTGGCTCTGGTAATAATGATATTGGTGATATATGTTACAGTAGATTAAGTGAGATTTGGGTAGGAACTTTGTACATTACTATTTTATTTCGAGATTATCAAGACCTGAGGAAGCATCCGGATTGAGTAAAGCAGGGACCCAATGATCACCACTATCAAGACTGTACCAGTACTTCCTGTAATGAATGGTCTGCTCTCCCACATTTCTTTTGCTGTAGTTTTCTCACGTTATTTCCTATAAACTTTCTTCTAGTTCTTTTTTTCCCTTTTTAACTTTCAACTACGCTCTGGGCTTAGGTATAATTGCAAGTTTATCTGCTTTTAAAAGGCAAATGAGTCCAAAATTGTGAGGCTACCTTGAGGGGTCAACTGTCAAATCTCACAATGAGGGCTGTAAACTGTTTAAATGAAATTGGGGATGGTGAGCCTTTGCCATTCCTTTATTATAATACTGGGCATGTAGCACTTGCATTATAAATAGCTATTTATCTCTGCCCCCTTTAGACATATTTACCAAATAAGTAAATAATGAGTTAATTTTTATTTATTTTTATTTTTTCTTTTTCCTCTATTTTTCTTTTTTAAAAAGAATATGGAATAATAATAAAAAAGTTAGAAATGATACAGAACATCACCAAACAGAATAGCATGAACATTATAGTATCTGTTGCATTGCATAGTGTTGTCTTTAACTTAGCTGTTCAGATTACCAGACATATGCATGCAAAATCAGAAAGAGAAAGAAGAAAAGGGGGAAAAAAGGTTGTAAGAAATTAAGAAGAAAGAGGCAAAAACAATGAAAAAAAACCACAAAAATTTTAAGCATTAACTGCTTTCCATAGACCAGCAGAAATCCACAGCACAGTTATCGAAGCCATCCTGCATGCATACATGATTTTAAAAGATTTATAGTTGTTGCTAGAGAGATTTGCATTCAATAGAGATGGATATGTGTAAATCTCACTGTTTTGTAAAGTCAGTGAGAAGGACGACAGCAAGCCTTGAGCTCTGGCATGTTAGTGACCTTTCTCCAGTGCCGTGCTCTGGAACACATCCTTCAGCAGATATCCTTTCATCTGGGAAGGGACTGGGCCTAAACCTTCTCCCTTTACATGACATTTTTGTTTATTTTATTTATTTATTTATTTATGTTTGGTGGTACTGGGGGGTTGAACTCAGGACCTTGTGCTTGTCAGGCAAGCACTTATTCGATTGAGCTATCTCCTCAGCCCCCTACACGGCATTTTTGGAAACATTATTAGTTTAATACATTTGGCATTCTAAATGAATCATGACTGCCATCCATTCCTTAACTGAAGTGAATTCAGTTCATGGTGTTTTCCTTTGTAGCTCTGTTTACACTTAGAAAATTGTCAAAGGTACAGGTAAGTGAATAGGTGATACAGCAAGATACGTGCTGGAAAGTGCCACCTGTTTGTCTCTCCTCTCTGAATTATAAACTTGAATCTTTTCTCTTCCTTTTGTCTTTATTAATTATCAAAACATTAAAAAATGGAAATGTTTGAATGAGTCTATCAGGCCTTTGATTTCAAATTTACCTTCTCTTCCAGGTCATCTCTGGCTATCAAATCCTCAGCCATCTCAGGAAGAAATCAGTATTTAAAGGTTGGTGAAGGAGAACATTGTAGAATTGTATCCTGAGCCCAACCCCTGGAAGAGATAAGACACCCACCATAGCCTTAGACTGCTCCACAGATTCACCTCTTTCCAGTAATTGGAGGAAGCAGAGGCCTCAAGTTCATGTTCATGAGCTGGAAAGTTTCCTTCTTCAGTTAGAGGGAAAACAAAAGAAAAAAAGTAAACATTAAAGGGCTGGTCTCTGCTACAGGAAAGTAAGGTAACCCGCCTAGGATTTAGCTGTGTGGAGTTACTTATCGTCTATCACCAGAGCACGATCTCTTCCGGCCCCTGTTTTACCATCCCTCATGTGAAGCCAAAGATGCTTGCTAATTTCATAGGCTTGGTTTGCCACATGGAGAATCTTTTAATTTTCAGTAAATATGTTCTAGCTTGATAGCCTATTAATAGGGGCTTACACATGAATTTAAAATGTTTGTGATTGATGGTGGGTGAGGGGCATTGTCTAAAACACAGAATGATGTAGGGCCTTTTAACTGAATCATCTGGCCCAAGTAGCCTTCATTTTTTTCAGATGAGTAGTAGTTCTGAAGGCAGTGAATCATTGTAGGAGCTTCTGATACAGCATGGGGCATATTATATCCGAAACAATAGAAAAATCTATTTCACATATAGCAACAGCTTTAGTTATTTCTTTATTTTAAAAAAGATATTATTATTATTATTATTATTATTATTATTATTATTTATTTTTAGGGAAGGGTCTACAGGATGTTCAGGGTCTCAGTACTAGATCAGGAACTCACAGTGATCTGCCTGTTTACAGCCTCCCAGAGCTGGGATTACAGGCATGTTCCATCATGCCCCATCTCAGTTGCTGTCTCAGAGTACCTTGGGGGTGGGACCGGCATGGCCAGCCCAGGGATTGAATCCTGGCCCCTGTATCTGCTTGCAGGCACTTTAATCTGCAGAGCTATTTAGCCAGAGATACATCCAAAGTTTGTAAAGATCAGAGACAGTGTATTCAAATGTAAATAATTATATATTGCCACATGTATATCCACTTAACATGTGCATAATCCATACTAGGTTTCACCCAGCATTTTTATTCTTATCGTTGAAGTTTTGTATTTTGTTATATTTTAATCTACTTGTGGACCCACTCAGAAATTTGTTTTGCAATGTGATAATATACCTAAAGAAGCATCAAAATAATTTGCAAATAATTTCACCACAATGCTCCTTTCTCCATTTGGAAAAAAAAATCTTACCTAGGAAATTTCTTTTAATCAATAAACAATTTCATTAGGAATATTTTTAATGGTAGATTTCATAGTAAGTGCCATATTTTTTCTTCATCCTTGTACATTTTCAAGAACTTAGTGATCAGGTGTTTCCAATTCTAAATCCCACATACCATGACTATGGTTTTTCTCGGTACCAGGGGAATGTAGATAGAGAAACTCTGTGCAATTTCTTCTGTCTAGTCTATAAACAGAACAATCTAGGGCCAAGTAAGGTGCATATCACAGTGTCCTTCCTCATGCTTTTCCTACAGCCTCCATGTGCTGACTGGACTTGGATTCTGCTAGGCAGATGGGCTTGCAAGAGCCATTTGAGACTTGCAGAGTTAATATAAGGGGAAGAATCTGCCGTGTCAGACATTGGATGATGAGACTCCCTTACATCTGTTATGGGTTTGCTGTGGAAGGAATGGGCTGAACAGAAAAACGCTGCTCTTTCTTATATTCACAGAGTTCCGTTCATTTCTGCGTGTCCTAGAAAACATGAAGATGTCTTCAGCTAGTAGAGCGACAGCCCCTTTCCGATTGCCTTGACTTTTCATTTTGCTTCTCTTGAGGTGACTCTTCAAAAAAAATGAGAGATTAAAGGAGAGCAGCCTGCCAAATACCTGAAAGAAATCAGCTTTTGGAGCTGAGCTTATAAATATAAGCTTATAAACAGGAGCTCAGACTCCAACAGAAAAAGACAGGATAAAGAAGCCAAAGAATTTCTCTGTCCTGTGTGCTCTGAGGATGTAGCTTTTTTGTTAAAGCCAAAATGAACAGAATGAAGAGCTCTTGTCCCCAAATTGTGCAGGAGGGTTTTGAGAAGGAAAATGAACTTTCAGACTTCTCTGGAGGGCAGCATTATTTCTTGCTATCATAATGGCTGTAGGCTGTGAATCTATTGTCTCCGTGGGCTGCCCTGTACGCCATTGCAAAAGAAAGCTGCAAGAGGCGAAAAGAAGGGAGGGCAGATGCCAGGGCTACTTCTGTGGTGGCTCCCAGGTTCCCAGTGAAGCTAATTCTGAACAAGGGGAAGACAGGTTCCCAGTGAAGCTAATTCTGAACAAGGGAAAGACACTTCCCCACAGACCTGTGTCTGCCACCTGGTGTGCTGTTTTTACCTTTGTATGTGACACAGCTGTATTTCCACCTTTGTTTTTCATCTTCTTTTTCAGATTACCTCTGCAAATATAGTACAAAGCATTCTAAAGGAAGTTAACCTTTTTCAGCTTTCCACAGCAGGTTCATGATCGAAAGACATCTCGTCATAGCAAGAGATTCTCTGTCAACAGTGATTGCTTCCTCCTGGTTTCCAAGAGCTCATTTGACAGCAGTGTTCTCCTCCAGCTAATCTTAACCTTGCAGTGTATTTCTTTAATAAGTCTTAGTTATTTTGCTCTTCCAATCTTCAGTAGTTTATGTTCATTCTTATAAATGATTATGTTTCACTTAAATATGCTTTTCACATGTTGCGTTCCTCTTGGCATAATACAAATTGTTGGATAAGCACCCTTAAACCATTAGGAAGGCTTTCTTTCATTCCAATATTCATCACTGCTTTTATTATTACCACAATAGCAAAGCATAATCTTGCCCAAAAGCAAGATCATTATTTTTATATTCCTACATTTGGAAATACCTGTCATGCAAAATGCTAAAGGCATCTCTAATTATTATTGTTTCTTTCTCAGAAGCTAGAAAGGTAGGCCATATGACTGATTTCTGTGTCTATGCCACAGGATCATTTTAATTACCTGAAAAGTGATTATAGTTTAAATTAGGGGATACCTGACACAATTCAGTGTTTGTAAGAATAAATATCCTCTGGCAACTCAACTTCCATAACAATTTAAATTTCTATTACTCTTCTTACAACTAATATCTTCAAATAAAAAAGCAGTAGGATGCTGAAGAGCAAACTCTGACAAAAATTTAAAACAATTTTTGAATGCACTGTGACTTTTTCTAAAGTTATAAAGAAAACTACAGGATGGTTAAGTATACTTTTGAAAAGTACTTTTCATTATGATGTTAGCTTTTCATTGCTGAGACAGAATGCTTGAAAATGGCATCCTGACTGAGGACAGATTTATCTTAGCTCAAGGTTTCAGGGAGATCAGTCCATGGCCAGCAGCCTTGCTTGGGCAGGAAAGAGCTTCTCACCTCATGGTGGAGCACATGAAGCAGAGAGAAGCAGGCAGCCTTGATGGATATAAACTTCCGGGTTATGACTCCACTTTCATATTTCTTCCATATAAGCCCTTCCTCTTAACAGCCTTTGCAACCATGAATTCATTGAGGGTTAACTCACTGATAAAGTTAATATGCTCACAATACAATCACCTTCTGAGTACCATTGTTCAGTGGATATTTTTGATTCAAACCATAACCATTACCTGAATGAAGTCTACTGAAAGGACTGGCTCATAATTTTCAAGTAGAACAAAGAGCATGAGGTCTCAACAGGCTGACTGGGAGAGGACCCTTAACCACTGAAACAGCTCCATCCATGAGTGGAAACCAGATGCTGAAGGGAATGAGTGTTTGCCCACGATACACCTTATGTTTGCAAGCTCTACTAAAATATCCCTCAAGTACTGGAATTCTCATGAGGCAGACACAAGTAGGAAGGTGTTTTGCTAACTGCTGTAAACTTCCAAGAATAATTTGATGACATCTGGTCTAACTAATACTCTTAAATGAATATTGTAGAATAGTGAATATAAGCAAAATCTATTCTCAGAAAAAGATGAAAATATTATTTCAGTAAATCCCCATTTTGTTTGGAATTCTCAGTATTGGACAGTGACTCAATTCCTAACATCAACACTCAAATATTATAAATTATTTCAAATCTCTTTCTCTCTCTCTCTCTTTTTTTTTTTCAATTTTCAACCTGGATTTGGGGAATTTCATTGGTAGTAGTTGCCAAATGCCAGCTTCATCCCTACAACATGCTTGCAATTGTGTGGCAGGCTCTAGCTGGGATGGAAGGAAAAGTAGTTGTGTTTTATACCTGTGCCCTTGGCAGGGGATAGGCGCCGAGGCTGGCGAGCTGGGCCAGGGATGCTCAATGCTGCATGTTGTGTCTGAGAGAAGCAGGTGTGCAGTGGGGAGTACTGACTGCTCTGATCTCACCTTATTGATTTTTTAGTGAATAAACAGAATATGAACTATTCCCACCTCATTCATAGCACCTGTGCCGTACAGACAAGAAAGTGAATGGAGTAAGTGTTCCTTTTTTGTTTTTGACGAGTGTTGCTTTTTGCTCGCTGTGCAGCTCAACTATCAGCCTGTGAGTGCAAGCTCTGAGAAGCTTTGGATTCTCTGAATTCTCTATCTTATTTGTTCAGCTTTTGAAGATCACCTTGATACCAATAAGTGCATTCGGATCCTATGAATTTTAAATCTGAGATGATAAAATTAGCCAAATTCTGAACAATACCAGTCTATGCATTGAACACTTATTTCTTCAGCTGCATTGCTGAACATAAACAATAGAAGTTTTTTTCAAAGAAGGGGATTTTTTGTGGTATTTCTTTAACCTTGAAGATGGGACTCCCGATGTATCATATTGTATTATTAAGGCAGGGTGAGTGTCTGTTTACGTATGGACGAGATCTAGCTATATTCTTTTAAAAATATACCTTTATTCATTTATTTATTACAGGGTCTCCCTACGTAGCTCAGACTCGTAATGATTCTCCTATCTCAGCCTTGCCAGTGCTGGGATCACAGAAGTGTACCACCATGCCTGGTTTCGGTGGCCAGTGCTTGGTACGGGGCTGGCGTGGCATGCAGTACTGGGGATTGGACCCGGGTCTTTGTACTTGCCAGGCAGGCACTTAGATCCCTAAGCTAACTCCCCAGCCCCTAGTTATATTCTTTAACTGGGCATAAGAGGCTGTTACCTCTACTCCCAGATTAATTTACGGACAAGTAAAGGTATCCATACTAAATTAGAAAAGCAGAGTACAGTCATTCACATATTTGACAGAGTGCACCCTCAGGGAGTTTGCTATCAATATCTTGTGATAAATCAGTTATAAGAAAATTTTTCAAGATGTCATCCAGATAATAAAAATGTCATGGAAATAGAAGGCTTTCTGTTTTTTTCTTATATACAAAGTATGGTCAAACACTAGGTGCAACATTTAAATTTTTTAGAAAGAATATTATTTTTTCTCCTTTTATTTCCATGTAATATAAGTGGATATTAATAACTAAAGGAAATATAAAAGTAGTTTTATAAGAGTTTGTAGCAAAACAATTAGAGAGTAACTATATGTAATACATAATCTTAGAAGAATGGCCAAAATATTACTTACAGTGCAAGTCATAGACAAAAATACTCTCTTCTTCAAAAAAGAAACAAACAGAGACTAGCACAAACTTTACTTTTAATGAATGAAGAGAAGCTAGTGGTCTAAATAAAACAAATCCGCATATACATTGAAATAGTTTTGAAACAACTGAATAGATAATTTGGAAAATTATTTGAATTTCACTCTACTTCCTCCTTCTCTATCTTCTACTGAGTTTCTCACATAAAAGAAACCCTGTGATTTTTCAGCCTATGTGCCTGATTTACTTTACTTGACATTTTCTTTTCAAGTTGCCACCATTTGCCTTCAAATGCTTCAGGTTGACCCTTCTTTACGACACAGTAGTGCTTGTGTACAAATACCAGATTTTTAAAATCCATTCATCTGTTGAGGGACATATACACTGTTCCCACGATCCAGATATTGCCACTTGTGCTGCTGCTGCTATAAACACAATGTTGGCTTTGGGTAAGAGCCAAAAAGTTGCACAATGCCAGATCGCGTTGATAAAGTGAATAAGGATGCACCATAATGTTTTGGACAGAAATTATTGTAAACATTGTGAACTGAGAGACCCAGTCCTAGCCCAGGTCCGGTGAGTGTGCGGAGAGTTTCCTGCTACCCTGCGCCGGCGGGACCAGTCCCAGCCCAGGCGCAGCGTGGGCC
>NW_004524596.1:4394506-4397319 GCF_000260255.1 Octodon degus | reverse complement strand
TGGTGTTTTTAAGTAGGATCACAAGTCTGCATCTTGTACAGCAATTAACCACTGAGAAGAATGTATGCAGTGTATTATTTGTTGAAACTGTACTTTTGATTTGATTTGAAACTGTCTCATTGCTATATGTTTATCAAAAATAAATATGTATTCTATGAAAAAGAAGAAATTAATACCTTTGTCAACTGAATCATATACATCCTATTTTCCAAGTAGCTTTCTTTGCCCTTAATTAGGAGCTTGAATGTGGGGCCTACGCCCCAGCCTACATTCCCCATTTATTTGAGATGGCGCCTTGCTGAGTCACCAAGCTGCCCAGGTTGTGCTCACATCTGCCCTCATCTTGCTCCAGCCTTGCAGAGTTCTGGGCGCCAGTGTCCTTTGCCATCCTTCCATGCTGTGTCCTCTGGCACTCCCCGTTGAGCAACCTTGGAGCACCTTAATGTAATCTATGGATTCTGACACCTTTTCAGCCTCCTTGCTCGTCACGTGTAGTGGTTTCCTTACCCACGCAAGATTCTCTGTGTGCCATCTAGTTTCTTCTCTCCAGCACTCTGCAGCTTCCTCATTCATTTGACTTTATCGTACCTTTCTGGCCACATTCTAAACCTGGGGAAACATATTTCTCCACCACCACTGTTCTTGCACTTGTAGAGCTAGAGCATCTGAACCATACATAAAATCAAGGTGTCTATTCTCATTTTAAACTCATACTATCCAATCTCCACAGGGTCCTCAGGGATGCTCAGCTATCCCGTACCACCATCCTATCTCATTCGCTGTCACCTTCTTAGACCAACCCTTCTCCTCTACACTTCCTGGTCTTGCTTCTTCTCCCTTGAGCACACTGGGAAGTCATGTGATGCTCAGTGCTCAGAACTCCACTCCCCTTCCTCATATGTTCTCTTGGTAGTACCACCTAGCCTCACGGTTTTAAGGATCACTTTTATATAGTTGAATTCTCAAATTCATGTGTAGCTCAGACATCTTTTGCCCGTATTTGTATCTAATAAGCATGTGAAATGTCCGCGCTTTAAAAATATTCCATTGATCTGCCCCTTGCCATGGCTGATTTTATGGATCAACTTGACTTGGCTCACAGCATGCCCAGAGAGCTGGCTAAATATTTCTGGGTGTACCTGTACCTGGCTGTTTCTGAAAGAAGTTCACATCTAACTTGGCAGACAGATGTGTCTCTTTCCAGTGTTGGAGGAATCATAGAACCTGTTGAGGGCTGAATAGAACAAAAAAAATGCAGAAAAATGCTGAAAAGGGTCTCTGCCTCATGCTGTGAGCTGAGAATCAACTTTGTCTTGCCCTTAACTCCTCTGGCTTTTAGGCCCTCAGACCTGAACTGTAGTCTCCCCACTGACCCTCTGGCTTTTAGGCCTTCAAGATACACCATCTGCTTGCTTGGGTTTCCAGTTTGTAAACCCCAAATTGTGGATTCTTAAAACCTTCATACTTGTGTGATCCAATATCTTCTATTGGATGAATCTCCTTAAATATGTACATCTATGTCAACACCCATCATTTCTCACTCTATGTATACCTGTACCCTACTGATTATGTTTGTTGGGAGAATCTTGAACAATACACTCCCTTACCCTTCATGGAATTAGTTCAGTTCCTTTCAACTTTATTTCAGTTGCTCAGATCCAAAACCCTCTGAGTCATCTTTCTTTTCTTAAAGCCCTAAGTCTGTTAGCAAGTCCTACATGAAATTACATTCCAAATATGAGAACTCTTTTTCATCTTTCCCATTGTCATTATCTTGAGCTAAGCCAACTTTCTTTTGTAGCCTGGATATTCTTCTTAGGTAATATTCTCGTTTCTTTCCTTCCTACAATATAATTACATGCTATGTACTGGGCTGGATGTTATATACGTGCTAAATGGTGAGTATTGTTTGTTAAGATGAAGAATCAATATCCTCTTTCTCTTTAGTAACAACAGTTTCGCTTGGGCTGGCGCTGTATCTAGCTGGGCATGTTTCCTGTCTTGACTGAAGATTATTGTGCCATGTGACAAAAATGAAGTTCTTATGGGTTGAATTGTGCTCCCCAAGAGACATATGGAATTCCTAAGGAGTAGTATTTTGAAATATAACCTTACTTGGAAAAAGGGTTTTCTTCAGTTGCAATAGGTGAGCTCGTACTGGGGGGATGCAGGTCCTGTGGCAGGAACCAGAGATGGGGATCTATGGTTTTTTTTTTTTTTTTTTGCATTATAGTTTCATGAAAGAAAAAAAAATGAATTGGAAAGCCACCAGGAATTAATTTCACTTGCATGATCTGATAGTATTCCTGATATCAACTTCTAGGATTAAGAGGGGATATTACCCCATATTTATGCTGCCAGCATGTGGAAATGTTTGCTTTGGAGACTCAACTTTCAAAAGACAAAGAAATCTCAGGAAAACATGGATAATTTAGGATAATTGAGTAATTGTAGGTTGTAATTTTTTTCTCTCTAGTGTTCGTTAATTGTAATTTATGACTTGTTACCTAATATATTTGAGCCACGGTCTTCTCATTAATAAAACTGGGATAAAAATAATATTTTCAGAGTATCTCTGAGGCATAGATTAGGTAATCTAAGTAGAAAGACCTAAACTGAAATAGAAAACTTTGTCTTAAGACTAAAGGAAGTAGGTGTCAATGAGATATGAAGAATAAATAAAAAAAATATTAAGAGAATGCTTTTACATCCTGTTTATTTGTTAGCTATCCAACAGGTGTTTTTTTCTCTATATTATTTTATGAATTTTTCTTCTGTGGGTATAACTATGAATGTCCATTTTGTATCTGTGT
>NW_004524596.1:4389655-4394406 GCF_000260255.1 Octodon degus | reverse complement strand
ATTATTTTAGTGTATTTGGTTGTTGCAGGGTTTCACTACACAGTGCTTGGACTTGTGGTGATCCTCCTGCTTTTAGCTTCCTCAGCGCTGGGATTACAGGCATGCCCACTACGCCCAGACTCTGGCCCACTCAGCCGGCCCCATAGGCAGGGCTGGCACCTTGCATGGCACCTGGGATGGAACAGCAGTCCCTGTGCTTGCCTAAGCTTGCCCAATCAGGCACTTTAGTCCACTGAGCTATTTCACCTGCCCAGGATAGCTAACTATTAATACAATTTTCCTTTTGCTTTGATGAGAACGTAGCATATCATGTTGCACATACTAAAAGCCAACCTCTTGTATTTGAGTTAGGGCTTCAGAGAGGATAATATTTGTTTTAAGGAGATTATATACCTACACAGGAGCTCTAGGGCTCAGGAGCTCAGATCACTTGGCACAAGAATATATTATTGCTGAAGGGGATTCTTTAAAATATCATGGGAAATTTCAAATACTGCACAGGAGAGGTCTAAAGCTATCTATTTACCTGAAGTCACATGTATTATTTTCTATTTGTCTTTTTAATAGAAATAATTGCATTCCTGATGGAAAAAATAATACAAATTCTCTTAGTCTTGGCTTGATCATTGGTTAATATGATTAGCATATTAGGGTATCTAAAAATAATACATTGCCTTTAAAAATCACATTTTTCTTTTCTTAGTATAGCATAGGACCTGGGGGTTATTAGGAAATCCTCGGACTTGATCATCTCTCTCTGTTCTGTTCAATGACTTTATCTTTCTTTCATATCCTGATCCTTGATTTCCCAATACTTTGAATTTAGTTACAATTTTAGACTAGAAATAGGTAAGAAGTTTATGACTGGGGTAATCTTTTATCTTGTTTAATGACCCTATTATCTTGTCTAGGTCTCTGTTCTAGGTAGCAAAATACACTGCCAGCAGTTTCTGATTCTGAAAGTACTCGCTCTTTTCTGTCACAGTTCCCTCTATTTACTAAAAGTCAAGTCAAGTTTATTTAAAACTCTGATCACACTGAAGATTAGAAATAGTTTGATTGCAGTTTTCAGATCTACAGCACTTGTTGTAAGCCATTTGTAGCCTTGATCTTATTTGGACTACTACCATAGTTCCACTTATCAAGCCACATGCTGTGGCTCCTGAGCTTGCTTTTCATTGCAAGTGGCCTCAGTACCGTTGCTGATTTTCTTGCACAGATCTCTGTAATGTCTGTTTTATTCTCGGCAGTTCACCCGGAACGTGGCACCCTGGCTGCAAGTCCTAGTGCAGTTCCTTTGTGTTTCATGTGCCAGCACTGACCCCTAACCTGTACCTTTACTTATTGCTAAATTCTAGTGTTTCTTCTGAGAATACTCAACATCAGCCAATTCTTTCTAGGCATGGCCTGTGGTAGGACTCATCTTGCTTCCAGAGTTTTCCCTAGGCTAGTTTATGGGATGTCTAATCGCTCTATTTTGCTGATGACTCAAATCCAGTTCTGAGTTCCTGCCCTGGTTTTACAGGTCTGGATCTTTTCCCTTTCAAGTCAGTACCACAGTTTGCTACAGTAAGCCTGGAGGATAATGAGTAGGAACAGTTTTATTGTTTGTTTTCGGCGCAGATAGAAACAGAACATTACAAATGCTAAAACACAGCTAAGTAAGAAGTGGAGTCTAAACGCGGCCTTTAGCGACATCCGAATGGAAAGTAAGTGCATTATGAGCAGGAACACTCCTGGAACTCCTCAGGAGAAGACCCTTTTCTTTTTCTCCCTTAACCCTTCAAAATATTCTGTTATCCCTAACTGCCCCAGGTCATACCAGCTGGAAGTTGATGGGAAAACATTTCCACACAGAGGTGTTAATGATAACATGTTAATTCTCTTAGTTATTTGCATAATAAAGCAGCACTGCAGAAAGGGTCTTTGAGAGACTTTCTTTTTTTGTTTTTTTGGCAGAACCAGAGATTGAACTCAGGCCCTTGCACTTGCCAGGCAAGTGCTTATTCTACTGAGCTATTCTCTTTTGAAAGACTTTGATGCTTTGCTGACCTGCATTATTTTACAGAAAAATAACTCTTATACTTTTGGATATAAGTATTTAAGTTGATTATGAAAAAATTTAGGATATACATAGTTATTAACTTTTTTATTTAAAGAAAAAGAGACACAGAGGTATACCATATTTCATCATTTATAAATGACCTAGCATTTTAAGGAGAAATGAATAAATGGCACAATCTCAGGATAAAGGACAATATTGGGCACGAAGGGCATACGTTAATCGTTCTGTACACTGAAATCTTACATTAAATTGTGTTTTATGTTTCTATCTGTGTTAAAAGTACTTAAACTTGACGTGGTGTTACTGTAACAAAAATTAAAGAAGGCAGGAAGGAAAAAGAACAATAGAAGGAAAGGAAAAATTAAAAACCAAGGTTGAGCTTTATCTAAAACACTGATTTTGAACTCAACATGGAGAGTCTAGCTTCATGTGGATGTTTATGCAATTCTGTGTTCCCTCGAAGAGAAAGCTTTGCTATTTAGTACGACCACCCTGCAGTGACTCACTGAAATCCACACCCACCCCACCCATCCTCAGCCACTCCCTTGCTTTATAAAAATCTCTGTTGTCCTTTCTTCCATGAGACACTTCTCCTTCATGAGTATTTTCCACCTAACTTAACAGCCTGAATAAAAACATGTGAACTGTGTGAGGTGTGTTGTCTTTCACAATGAAAACTTCTAGCTATGCCCTCCTTTCCTTTACCCTTTTCTGTTATAATCAGCTCAGCATTCTCTCTGAACTTGGACAAATAAAGAAGCAGTTGCTTCATGCTTTTTCTTCCTCTGCAGGAAGAAACCTAAAGGAGATGTGGAGATGAGCCACTGAAGGAGCCATGTGGCTCTCAGACCCTGGACATTCAGCCCAGTGATGACACAGTGAGGATTAAGCAAGATCATCATGTGTTCATGTGAGTCCCTCTTGCCTTCCTCAGTGGTTTGCTGAGAGGCTTTGAGAAAAGCAAAACAGACACACAACAGTAGTGGCAACAACAACTTGTTTCCTGAATGTGTACCTTAGAATTTAGTTTACTGGACTGGGGAGATAGCTCAGTGGTCTAAGCATCTGCCTCGCAAGTGCAAGGACCTGGGTTCGATCATCAGTACTGCAAGTTGGGTTGGTCCCAGAACCTGGGGAGCTCTTGGCCAGCCACTAAAACCAGCGTGGTGATGCATGCCTGCAACCCCAGTGTTGGGGAGAATGAGATAAGAGGATCTCTATGTGTCCCTGTACCAAATAAATAAATAAATAAATAATTTTTTGGGGGGCTGGCGAGATAGCTCAGTGGACTAAAATGCCTGCTTAGCCAAGCTTAGGCAAGCGCGGGGACTGTGGTTCCTCCCCCAGAACCACATGCCACCCAAGCCCTGCCTCCAGGGTGGGCTGAGTCAGCCAGAGTCTGGGCATAATGGCATAAGCCTGTAATCCCAGTGCTGGGAAGGCTCAAAACAGGAGAATCGCTATGATTCCAAGCTGCATAGAAAGATCTTGTAACAAACAAATACATTAAAATAATAATAATAATAATTTTAATGAATGTTTTTAAAAAAGAATTCAGTTTACTGAAGTGATGGTTTAAAACCTGTTTTTTCTTAAGCCTTTAAATTCCATATATGAATTTTACTGCATTAGTTATAAATCTTGTGAAATTTAAGGATCACTGGGTGGGGAGGGAGATAACATGCAATCAGCTCAAATTGAAATGAATAAACATTAATATAATCAGTTCCATTTAAAACCATATGTGAAATTCATTGAAACCCTTTAAAATAGGTTTAATTTCGTTCAATCTCAACTCTACAAATTCTTCAATATATAGAGTAAATCTAATAGTCTATGCTTCTAATTTTGCCTTGTCTGCCTTAAAAGGTGCTTTTCTACTGAGGAAGTTTCACCGTTACAGAAAAATTGTGGTTCCCTTTCTAGCTTCATGAGCTCATATCTTTCACTGGTATCTCTGAGCAAACAGGAATTTTGGTGCCTCCCGGCTTCGTAAAAATTCTTAGTCTAAACACTTCAAATTCAGTTGATTCCCATTGGTTGTAGATTACATTTTACCAAATAATTTTCACCTGAATTGAGTCGGCAGCACCTCAGAGAAGGTATAGATAACGTCCCTTAATAATCATTCCTTGATTAATTGAATGCAGGGTTGTTTTTATATTCTTTCTCTCTGTCTTGTCACAGTTTTTTGGTTCATATTTGAAAGATCTGCAATTAGTATTATTCATTGCAACTGAGATATGAAATGAACCTAAGCATCCATCCATGAATGATTTAAAAATGTTGTACATGTATTGAGTGGAACACTATGCAGCCCGCAAAGTGAGGAAATGCTATAATTTACAGTAGCACGGAGCAACTTGGGGGACATGTGCAAAGAAATAAACCAGGAAGAAAAATAATACTGCATGATCCCACTTATATGAGGGCTTTAAAAAAAATAAATGCACAGAAGTGGGGACGAGAATGGTCACTACAAGAAATAGGAAACTTGTGGTAGAATTAGGGAGGCTTCATCAGAGGATGTAAAATTTCAGATAAGAGGAATGAGTTACGTATGGTTAGCATGATTACTAATGATGTGTTGTATTCTTGATAATTACTAAGAAGTTTTAAATATTCACATGACAAAAATTTAAAAGCACGTGAAATTCATTTAGGCATTTAATACTTAATATATATT
>NW_004524596.1:4368805-4389555 GCF_000260255.1 Octodon degus | reverse complement strand
TGTCAATTAAAAATTAAATGTTAAAGGAACAGAAAAATCTTGCATTTGGAATCTGCATGTCCCCTATGACTTGTCTAAACGTAAAGTGACACATTCTAAGATCATGCTATTTACATCTTCAATCCACAGGCTTTTCACGGATGAGTGTTTGTGGTCACTGAGAGGACTGTCAGAGCCTAAACCAGCCGTAGTGAACCTGTGGCACACATGTCACAGCAGACTGTTCGTTATCATTGAAAGCTCTACAGGTTTGCCATCACCTAACCAGGGTGAAAAACCTGAGACTCCAAGAGTCTAAAAGATTGGGGGAAAGCGTGACAGCAAGAGTGACAGTCTAAATACTAATTAGACTTTGGTAGCACCCTGAAGATTCAGTCCAAGCCCCAGTTTCTTAAGTTGTGCAACATCTATTGCAAAGTGTATAATTAAAACACCAGCGATGTTGTGTGCTCAGGAGATGTAGGATATATTCAGTTTCAAATTAAAAATGTGAGCCCCATTAATTTTACATTTGCATTTCTGATCACTTGGATATAAAATAGTAATTCTTTTAAAAGTAAACATCTAAGGTATATTGACTTTTTAAAGATATTTATAGTGAAGGAAAAAGTTATATAAAATACTATATTCACAAGAGGAGACCTTCACATTGTGCAAGTGGGTATACATCACAGAAGAAAATAGTCTTGGGTTATAAAACAAGCTAGATCTGCTAAATAGACTATGCAACACAAAATATGAATTTCTTCTGAAGTAAATTAAATATGACTGAAGAGAACAGGCTAAAGAGACAATTTCTTGGACCAAGGGCCTAAAACCTCTTACAATAAATAAAATAAATACTAACAAGCACTTTTTCCCCCTGCAGGCATTTCTTATTAAAGTGATGAATGATTACAAAACAGATATCCAGCTACATAGCCAAATATATTAAGTAAGACTGTGGTATTTCATAGGAATAATTGTGATTCTTCAAACTTCTGGAAACAAAACTACTTTAGGATAAAGAATGAAATTTTAAACCCCAAAATCATATGATGAATAACAAAAACAAATCCCTCTAACTCCATGTTTTAAAATTGCATCGTTTTGCAACTTAACTCTTAATTTCCAGACAGAACTAAATTTATAGCCACAAATCAAATATTGAGAAGTCCTTGGCTATCTGAGGCTGGCCGCCCCCATCTAGGGGGCTGGGCTAAAAAACATCTGGGAATTGTGTCTCTTCTGGAGGGTAGTTCAAAACAATATGAAAAAAGGACTAGAGTTCGAAAACCTGTGATGTGCTCACCGTGTTTTAGTCTTCGTACCGTTCTGTGGCATCTGTTTTCTCTCAGGCTCACTGTTCAGAATACAGAGCTTTGCTAGCATCACAGCAGCAGTTCAGTGGCCCAAGTCTTTGTTGTAGGATGTTCCTACTAGTGTGATTTTAATCTTGAATTTCTCCCAAACACTCATTTCCTGAAGCCTGCGGTGCTGCTGGAAGCTGGGGAAACACTCAGGAAGTAAGCCCTTGTGGGAGGAAGTTAGGTCACTGAGGCACTACTGTGCCCTATAAAGGGATATGAAGACCCTGACTGCTTTCTCTTTCTCTTACGTTGCTTCCCAGCTACCAGGTGGTGAACAGAATGTTCCAGCCTGTGTTCCCTGCTCTGATGTCTTGCCTTACTGCCCATCTATGGGTCAAAAACTTTGAAAGCGTGAACCACAATCAGCCTTTCTCCTTTCAAAATACCTTCTCAGCTACTTAGTCACCACAATGGAAATTGAACACACCTATTACCCATGTGAACTTGTTATTTATATGTGTCACTCTGTCCTTGCTCTGCCTTTTAGGTAAAAATAGGTTTTAGAGATTTGTATGTACGTGAAGGTTGTCCATTTATGACTTAGCATAAATTGCTAAACAAAATGTTGTAGACTGTGCAACTTAAATAAACAAGATTTATCTCTGAAAAATTGTTGAAACAAGGAAGGTCAAGCACAGGGAGGCAGCCTGGGTGGATTCTGGCGAGGAGCTTCCTGTCTTGCAAAGGGTTGCATTATTGCTGTATCCTCATGTGTCAAAAAGGAGAGAGAGAAAAAAAAGAAGGCAAGAAAAGAAGAGGGAAAGAGGGAGAGAACACTATTTATGTTATGGGTCCTCCATTCTCCTGATATTATCTAACCTAAACATCTCCTATAGACCTCATCCCTGATATCATTATATTTGGGAATTAGGAATTTAACTTAGGAATTTTGAGTGGATACAAACATTTAGCCCATCATATGGGTTGTCATCTTTTTAAGATAATACATGGAAATTCTGTTGTCCTGGCAGGATAGTAAGTAGGGCCAGAGAAATAGGCAAGAGTTAGCAATAGCCAACTCTTCATTTCTTTAAACCTTTAGGAGGCATTTCCCTTTATCTGGAGTTGGCTCAGGTTGTGTAGAATTCTGTGAGTGGAAGTCTGAGATCCACAGGGATCTGCTCCAGTTGTCCATATGTCAAAAAAGGGAGGGCACAAGAAAAGCCAAAGGTTTTCCTGAAGTCTCAGGGAAAGTGTCTGGGGAGTGCATGGGAGTGGGAAAAGGTAAGGAGATTGGAACATAAAGCTAAGTTGAAGCGAGGGTTTCATTCAATTGACTCCCCAGCCTGCCATCTTGGCAGCAGTCCTGCTTGGTAATGGTGAAATGGCACTAAGTATTCAGGGTGGAAGCGGACATGCAGAGGGCAGTTACTTGCTGGTAGATAAACCTGATGCTCCTTGTACTTAGCTGGGGGTAGTGTTGTATCCCCTCTATTCTCTTTAGTCATCAAGAGCATCAGTTTGAGAACTATTTCATAGTGATCAGAAAGACTAGAACATTTCATCAGACAGAGAATGATATAGGTAGAGGTCCACAGCAGAAAACTTTCTGTCAGACCCTAAGAATCTCAAAATAAATTCAGACTGTGCATACAGATTCATCCTCCAGATCTGAAATTTTCCTTCTTGAGAAGCAAAATTGTGGAGTGAACTGGAAGAACTCTGAATCCTTCCCCCTTTAAAAATTTTGTTTTTATACTGTCTTATGCTAGATTTAACTTTCAATAGAAGGCAAGGAACGTAGGACATGTGTCTTTTCTAGGATAGAATAAAATCCTTTCTTAGGATTTTGTAAGTACTACAACATGAGCACCTTAAGCAATTTTTGTCTCAAAATTTGGAAAGCTGGAAGTCCCAAATGAAAACGTTGACGATGCCATGTTCAATGAAGTCAGGAGCGGAATCCTTCAGTCCGTCTTTCTTGCTTCTGGTGGTTTGTGGGCGAGCCCAGGTGTTCATTACATGTGTCTCTTTAAATCTTTGCCTTCACTTGTATACTTCTGTTATGTCTGTCTTTAATTCTTTAATTATTATGAGTTACGTTTCATACTCAGTTAGGATCCTACTCTATCCTAGTGTGACCTCATATTAAATAATTATATCAGCAAAAATTCTATTTGCAGAAATATGTGACCCTGTTAGTTACAGAGGATTAGGGGCTCTGATACACCTTTGGGTAGGGCTAAACTTTAACCCATTACCTAGTTCTGGTGAGATTCGAAAGCACTCCAGTTGATTTCTAGTAGCCCCAGCACTGCTTTTGGATTATAAACATCCGAAACAGAAGGACTGATTCTATTTTTATGAGATTTTCTCCTATGTAAACCAAAGTCATTCTCCACTAGGATGAACATGGCTTTCTTTTGTTGTGTATCCTAAATCCAGTGATAAAGAGCACCTCATTGGACCCTTTTTATTAAAAACATAATGGCACATATTCTCAAGCCTGGGTCCATTTTAGTGTATTACAAAAGGAATATGACTAATGGAAGTTTTTGAATTTTGCCAGTTTGCTGGCCTGAGCTACTTACCTTCTATTTTCAGTGTGAAATTACCTTAGCACTTGCCTCAAAGGTTAGGGCCAAGAGAGAGATGCTTGATGGGTTGAATATTTCTATGCACCCAAAATTCAAATGTTGAAGCTTTGGCCCTGATATGATGGTATTTAAGTTTTTATTTTTTAAATTCTTTTGATAGGATGGTATTTAGAAAGGTGATTTTTAACACATAATTAGATTGAAATGAACAGTAGTGATTTAATAAAAATGGCACCACAGAGGTTGCACTCACTGTCTACCAGGTGATAACAAGAGAAAACAGGCACCTAGAGGCCAGGAAATGAACACTCCTTAGAATTGGGTCATGCTAACACCCGGACCTCAAACTTCCAGCCTCCAAAACCAGGAGCAAACCAATTCCTGTTGTCTACATTGTCGTGGATGGCATCTAATGTTGGCTGTCTGAGCAGAGGAAGGCAATGTTCTGTTTTCTCAGGCTACCTCATCACTATGCAAGCTATTAACGACAATTCCTTGTAGGCAATAGTTGTATTTTTCACACACAGTAAACCATGATGCTTTCCAACTCATAACCCTATTTTTGTATTACACTGTAAATGTCCCTGTCTTGTAGGTGAAGAAAAAAGCCTAAAATATCAGAAAGATTTCTTGAACCTAAGCATAGTTCAAACTCCTCTCACTACTGTATCTTCATCTCCCACTCCCTTGTGCTTACTGTATCTAGCGCCTTCGATGTGACTTTGTTAAATCAAATTCTGCTTTCTTCTCTAATATCATCTGTGGACAGTGTGGGAGAGAAAGAGACTGAGGGCTGATTCCAGGAGAAAGGACCTGGTTAGTTTCTGTTATTATTTCCCTCTGGAATGCACCGGTAATTGCTTCATAGGTATCCTTGTCTTCCTAAGCCTGCAGAAACAAGCAGAAGGTTGAAAGGCCAGGAGCAGAGATGCTCCCGGGCAGAGATAATGAGGTCATGGAGGAGAGAATGAGCAGCCTCAGTGTCCAGAGGCAGGTGGACGTCCAGAGAAGCGCTGCCGTTTCGTAGCTTCATTGCTCACAGCAGGGCTGTGGCTGCTGCTGCGATTGTTCTTCATCTCCCGGACTGGTAAAGCCACAGCCAGTTTTGTTCAGGCTTACAGGCACGGGGAAATGTGTCCCAGTGCGGGCAAGCAAAGGGAGGAAGCCCAATCAAGGGGCTGCAAGAGTCTCGTAGTACCAATTGGCTCTAACAGATGTGATATAAAAGTGCATGATCATCCAGGGTACCAATTTACAATTACTTTTCTTCGTTATAAATAATATCCTGAGCCCAAGTGGTAAGAGACAGATTAGTCAGGGCAGCAGTACTTCCCTTAGGCAATGCACACTGGGTCTTCCTTGGCTACTCCTCTTGAAACCCTCATTATTCTAATAGAATTAATGAAATTCAGGAAGAAAGTCTAAAATAACTTTACAGATCTTTGGAGGTTTGGCCAATGCTCCCCATTTGGAGAAAGTAGGTAAATTTGACATGATTCTTGTTTTGCTTATAAATCACTGTATCAAGAAATGTTGGTTTATTCATCTATCCAAGAATTTATCATCTTCAAGTGATTGGATTAGTTTATTATTCTCTTCCACATTATCTTAATGACCTCACCATGTTCTGTTCTGGTTTTGTGAGTTCTTCTTCTTCTTTTTATTTTTTGGCAGAACTGGGGTTTGAACTCATGCCCTTGTGCTTGCCAGGGAAGCACTTATTCTACTGAGCCATCTCCCCGGGCCCTCTTCTTCTTCTTTTAGAATTTAAATTTTATTTTAAGGCCTTGAAAATACTCTATTTCTTTAAATTCATGCAATATAGATTCTGTGATTTGCATTTTATTTCTATTGAATACAATGGTATGTTTTACCCATAGTGGCATGGTTCTGATTGCTTTCATCAGAGTCCTATATGATTGAGATTGTAGACTAATGCTTTGTTAAATTTTTTTTTGTTCATGATTTCTTCATTGTTTTAGTAGTCTTACGTTTGAGCACAGCAATAGTTGGCTGCAGGCCAGTTCCATTTATAGACTGCATTGACACCTCATCCTTTACTAACTTCTGAGCCCAGAAGTGGGAAATCCCATTGTTGTGATGCATATCTGCCCAAGCATTAGAACACTGGGTACTAAATATACCCCGTGGATGACAAGGACTTTTTGTTTTGGTAATAATTCGGTGTCAGTTCCTTCCTTTACAAATTTTGCTATAAAATTTTTCCTTCTCCAAAAATGTTTTGTGTTTTCAGCCAGAGGAGAAAGTGTCTGGGCCTAACATTGGATTATCATTTTTTTCTGGAAAGTCTGTTTTCATTGTTTCCCTTTTGTAGACGGAGATAAAGGAGGTTGAGGCCAGCTGAGCTTAACTTAGAAAGGAAAGTTAATGTTGCTGAAGCACGCTTCATCTTTGCTAGCTAGTAGGACTGAATTTATGTGACACAGAGGAAGTCTTATGGGAAGCCAGAGAGGAAGACAGTGGGGAAGAATGATAAATGCAGATCACTAGTAATCAAAGAAAGAATTACAGATTTGAATATGTTTAGAGGACATTCACCGAAGTACATTATTAGACAATTGAAAGTGGCAGTGACAGAGTAACTGGAGCAGACATGCCTTGGTAAACACTCAAATCAAAAGTTTTTCAAATAGCACGCTGGCAAAAATGTTTGCTACATATCTGTTTGCTAAATTCAAAATGGTCACTTTTTTGCAATATGTGGCTTAAATCACTTAGACTTTATTTTCAAACAGTAGGAATATACTAATACAAAACTCCTCTTTTGAAGCCCACTGAAATATTCTTACAGCTGATTCTCATAGAAAATATTGAAGTGTAATTTTATTCTACAAGTACATAGAAAGTGGGTGGTAGGAAGTTGCCAAATATATCCCAAGCAACATTAGATAGAGTTTAAAACTAACTTTTCACACCATGGGTGATACATTTACACATTTTAGAAAATGTCTGTTATGATTTGCAGACCATAGAAAATAAATATAGGGGGCCTGCCTGTTAGCTCAGTTGTTTAAGTGCCTGCTTCTGTAAATGCAGTCAGGTACAGGATACCTAGGTTCCACCCCAGCTCCTCATGCCTTACTAGACCCACCCTTAAGGCAGTCTGAGCAAGCCAAAAACAAACAAACAAACAAACAAACAAACAAACAGAAAACAACATAAAAGTCCGTCTCAACTTTTAGGATGGGGAGATAACTCAGTAGAATAAGCACTTGCCTGACAAGCACAGGGTCCTGAATTCAATCCCTGGTACTGCAGAAAGAAAGAAAGAAAGAAAGAAAGAAAGAAAGAAAGAAAGAAAGAAAGAAAGAAAGAAAGAAAGACAGAAAGAAGAAAGAAAGAAAGAAAGAAAGAAAGAAAGAAAGAAAGAAAGAAAACAGAAAGAGGAAAAGGAAAAGAAAATAAATATATTTTAGCATGTGACTAAGTTATGAAGTAGTGGATTTCTTTTATCTGCTATAACATTAAAGTTTCAAGGAAGAAAAATAGAGATAAACTAGTAATGCCTGTTGGTTCTGGTTCCATGGACCTCTTAACAAAAAGTAAGCTAATTTACTGTGGAAAGGAGCAGATAATGCTTAATTTGCTTTGTCTCATCTTTTCAATTTTTTCTCCTCTCTCTCTTTTTTTTTGGGGGGGTGGGAGCTGGAATTGAACTCAGGCCTTGCACTTGCCAGGGAAGCGCTTATTCCACTGAGCCATCTCCCTGGCCCCTTTTCTCCTCTTCATTTCTTACACATTTCTTTCTTCTTCTGATGGTAATAGGAATAACTGGTTGGAAGACAACACTATGCCTTACAGAAAATACTGTGAAGTCCATATTACTTTGTTAAGTGAAATTCTTTATCACTTGTAATTTTTGTTCTAATACTATTTTGTTCTATCTTTATATTTAAAAAAGTAAACTAGGTTAAAACAAGAAAGGTACAATACATGATAGGCCTGAAAACATATATATGAAGGTGGATGAGGTGAGGAGGGATTGTTAATTACCCACTTTTGGCAACTGTGACTATTGGGATCTTTTTTAGCCTATGTAAAGTTAATCTTTTTAAGTCTCTTGTCCTAGGGTGGTGTGGTGCTTCTCAACATGTAGCCTCTAGAGTGAAGCACCAGAACCACTTGGGCTTCGTTACAACTGCAAGAGCTCAGTCTCCTTTTTAGACTTCTGAAATCAGAAGTTTTCAGGAAGGGTCTTGTAGAGTGGACTGCAGTAAACTCTCCAGTGGTCTCAAGGTGCACTAATGTTTACGAAGCACTCTCCTCAGGAAAGGAAACGATAGAGTCGACATTTTGCATTTTAGCAAATACAGAATTGTGGGAGGAACAACTGGGATATCAGAAAGGATGAAAGACGGGGAATGTGATCTGCTTCTTTTCTCTAGCAGCTTTCAGTATATTATTCTTGTGCTGGATTTCTGGGATCTTGACTATTTTATGTCTCGGTGTGTTTTTAATTGGGTTGAAGTTAGTTGGCATTCTGTATGCTTCAGTTACCTGAATGTCAGATTGTTTCCTCATATTTGGGAAGTTTTCTGCTATTACTTCTGCCCATATTTTTTTAATATCATTTGTATTGACTCCTTGTTTCTCATTGATGAGGTATAGGGTTTCAGGTTAAATCCTGAGGGGATTTGACTGACCTTATCAGATATAAAAGTTACATTTCTTGTTATATAGGTCTTGCTCTTTCTTGGTCTTAACCATCCAGCAGAAAAGTATGAAAATGAAATATAAAAAGTAAGGCCATATTAATATGATGAGCTATAAAATGCTCAAGTCAACAACTTCGAACATTGACAGTCTTATGGAAAACCCACTACTATTGTGGACTCTTGGACTATATTGGGATATTTTGCTGAGTTCATGCACCTATAGTATTTAAATGACAATGGAATGCCCTTCTCTGACAAAACTAACCAAAAAAGGGGGATACAAATGAACGACCATTTTGTATCTGTATACTCAAAATAGGATAGATATACAGCTCCATTGTCTTAATTCAATGAATAAAGAGGTTTGTTCTAACAGTCTTTGAGACAGGATATCAGGTCTGCATCTTGTACAGTGAATAACCACTAAGACAACAATATGCAATGTATTAATTATTAAAAATGTACTAGTAATTGGTTGTGAAAATGTCTCATTGCTATTTGTTTCTCAATAAAAATATTTTTTTAAAAAATGAAATAATTAAAAAAGTCAAGGAAAAAGGTCTATTTATGTATGTATACAGGATAGCTTGGATTTTTTTTTGTATTTTAGAGAAATGTTTACAGGGTGTTCAGGGTCTCACTGTGTAGATTAGACTCTTCTGATTCTCCTGTTTATAGCCTCCCAAGAACTGGGATTACGTGGCAAGCCCTGGGATCAAAATCCTGGCCCCTGCGCCTGCTTGCAGGTGCTTTAGTCTGCTAAGCCATTTGGCTAGCCCTTATCTTGGATAATTGTACTGCTGATTTCTGCTGCTCTATTGAAAGGAGTAGTTAATGCTTAATTTTTTCTCCTTTTAAATTTTGTATAACTTTTTTGTACCAATTTTGCATGCTGATAGCTGGTAATCTGGGCAACTAATTTGAAGACAGCAATGTGCAATGTGACAGCCATTGTTTAATTCCTATTATTTTGTTTAGTGAATTCTGTATCATTTCTAGTGTTTTGGATTATTATTATTATTATTATTATTATTATTATTATTTACTATTTTTTATTGTCTTAAAAAAAGATGGCAACTTCCATTGATCCTTAAGTGAGAGATAAATTTCTCTTGGTTTGAAATATAACATGTTTGAGTCTACATTTCATTATATCCTTACTACACTGGCAGATATACAATAAATAAATGGCAGAATTTGTATTTGAGCCCAAGAAACTTGGTTTTGAATTTTGTGTTCCTAAGTACTATACCATATTATACGTATTATACCATTTGTCTGGAACTGCTACCAATGCCAGCAATGTACTAAGAGGACTTTACCCCTTGTTCTCTCGCACCTTGTCTACTGGCCTCTGACTTGAGCCTTCCAGTTTGATGATTTTGTGTAGCATTACAGCATTGCGATTATAACAATAAATCTAAATATTGATTTTTCTTTAATTTCTTAGGATACTTATTCAGAAACCTTTCTTTCCTAAAATAACAATTATTGTATTTTTTTCATATAAATTTCTTTTTTTTTTTTTTGCTAAGTGCTTCCCTGCCAAGTTTACTCATCCCAGAAGTTACTCTCTCCCTACTATCTTCCATCAAGAATTACCATGTGCTATTATTGCTCTTTTTCTTTCTATTATATCATTTAATGTTTTAATTCTAGCAATCTTCTTTTATCTTCATATATGAAGGAATATTTCCATTTTACTAATATAGAATCCCAATTAGTTAAAGTACATTTGATGTTTATTGAAATTTGGCAAAAATTTACACAGAAACTGATAGATATAACCCTGAAATTTCTCATAGATTTGCCCCTAAATAACTTGGCTTCTAGCATGGAAATGCACATCTCTATCCAGCATTCAGTACCAACTATGCCTGAGGTTTCACAAAGCCACAAATGCGCCAGGAAAAAAAAAAAAAAAACAGAACACTAGAGCTACACTCAGTAAGAACAGAACTAACCTTCATTGTCATTACAAGCTGGGCAAAACACTGCATCTAGGGAATCTAGTAGTTCCTCATTTGTGAAATGACAGACTTAGATGATGCCTACTGCTTTTTCTGGAAATAAAATTCTACGATCTTCACTCTAAGCCTGGGGTTAACTTCAATGATATTTCCCACTGGGCTGGATTTCACAAAGAGAAGCCCTTGACACTTAAGCTTATAGACTATGGGTTCAGTATGCAACACAGAGAAAGGTCAGTCTAGTAGAATCCATTTTAAATTGTTCTGTAGAAGGAATTCAATATGAGGAACAAGTATAAAGGGCTTGGGGAAAGCTAAAAAAAACAGAAATAGAATGTTAATCCCAGCCATTTTCGATGGAGGTAAAATGAGAGGACGTGGTGTTATCAGAACCCAAGAGTGGAGCTACCTGGAAGGAGTTGGGATTAAATGGAAGAGGGGTTTGGTAAACTGGAGCTAGAACCACAGTAAGAGTAGTCCCTTGGTGAGATGGGAGGGTTCTTGAGGAACTCCTGCCTGAAGGAACACAGCCCCAAAGAGATGGACCAGTCGCCCCCAGAGACATTTCTTGTCATAGAGCCACACGAGAAATTCTATGGCTTTCTCTTCCTCTGTCTCACCTAATCCTCTTCTACTTCTATTGTCAAATTTAACTGGACTCCAGTAGCTTAAGATGCCTGGAGCAGCAAATAGCTCAGAGGAATGCTTGCCTGGCAAGCGCTAGGTCCTGGGTTCTATCCCTGGTACCACGGAGGGGGGGGTTGAGGGGGTGGAAATGCCTGGAAAATGTTAAGTTACAGAGGTCAGCCCTCATGCCAAAGGTCAGATAAAGGGGCAAATTTAACTGTTGGATGGAGTGAATACCAGGAATTTATGCTGGATTCCTTCACAGGTATTTCTCAAATATTTCTGGTTTTAAATTCCAGCCTGCATGGCCACGCTTTGAAAATTTTTTATTTATTTTTATTTTTATTTTGTTTTTTAGCCTGGACTGATTAATTAGCTATGGTGACTACACCATACACAGCCATCCCTGGATATTTCTCTGCAATTTAAGTCAGCCTAGCTACTTCCTCATTTGGTAGAAGTCTACTGGACAAATCATCAAAATGAAGAGATTTTGCCAGAATCCAATGATAAGAATAAAGATCTTTCTGTAGAGGGAAAATGAATGTGCTTCTTCCATGGCAGCTAGAGCAGCATGCCTCTCTATGTACACGGGCACATCCAATTGTGAGCTAGAGTTGGCTTACCTCCTGGCAAAAGGCATGGAGCATCCAAAGTTGCAATAACATATACAAACCTCAAATAGCTCAGCAGATTGAAGCACCTGCAAGCAAGATCAGGGACTGAGGGTTCGATCCCCAGGCCTGCCCTGCTGGCCCTGCCCCTGGGGCATGTTGAGATGGCAATGGAGACTAGGCGTGGTGGTGCAGGCCTGTAATCCCAGTTCTTGGGAGGCTGTAAACAGGAGTCCGATCTAGTAGTGAGACTGTGAACACCCAGTAGACCCTTCCTTAAAATTGAAAAAAAAAAAAAAGTATATAAAAACCTCAACTGCTGAGGCTGAATAAGGTCAAAAGTATTCTTTCATTTATTCCAGTCTTCCATATGCAAATAATGGGATTCCATGATCCTAGACACTCTTGACATAATTTCTTAGCTCACAGTTCTTTTGAATTATTTTCATCTACTAGCATGACTCCCAAACGACTTAAGATAAAGACCTAAATCCAGTGGTAGAACTTTTCTATTTTAATGCCTATATGTGGATCCTGAGATTTTGGTGAATTGTGTAGATTCTGAATGGTAGGTCTGGGCTGGGCTCAAGGTTTTCCATTTCTATCTCTAGTCTTCATAATTTGCTGAGACCAATCTTTCTTTCTTTCTTTCTTTCTTTCTTTCTTTCTTTCTTTCTTTCTTTCTTTCTTTCTTTCTTTCTTTCTCCTTCCTTCCCCCTCTTCTCCTTTTCCCTTCCTTCATGTTTCTGTTGCTCCCTCCATTTTTTTCTTGTTGTTCTTGGCAAGATTTCTTTAGTGTGATGCTCAGAGCCACTTTCTGAAAAAAAAAAAAAAAAAGAAAAGAAAAAAAAAGCAACAACAAAACATGAGTGTCTGAGAAGGTATGAAATCTAAACCACTGTCTTCTATCACCTTACTTTGCCTGAGGAGTCTGAAGTGACAAGAAGCTCAAATGACTCTAGTGACACTGGGTGATGTTGGTATCCTCAGAGTAATAAATGAAGACGCTTCACTGTGTGGTGCCTCTGTTTTAATAACTGGCTAGAGAGTATCCTTCAGGCAGAGAGAATAAGATAGAAATAAACTGAAATGACAGTAACAGTGGATGGGTCACAGTAAGTCATGAACCATGTTGATTTCCTGAAATTACTGTCACTTGTTTAGTGTCTGCTGAGTGGACAGCTGGGTTTCCTGTAGGCCACTGACATCCAACTCCATTCTCTTTGTGTGCAGAGATACTGTGATGAGTGCTGTATAAGGAACAAGCTGAAAGCTGATGTCTTACAAGTGGAGATTCCTCCTAACAACTGTAAAGGAAGTTGACAGCTCTAGATATCCTAAAATATAGTTAAATTATTTCACAGAGGGCTGGTAATGAGTGATACATTTGTGCTTGTTTGAGTTGTGTTGAGAATCTAACAGTTTATTAACTTCTGCCATGTCTATGTTTCTAGATTTTCAAGGTCTTTAAAGGAAACTATAAAACTATTTCATAGACAGCAAAGCCTAGAGTCCACTTCCATTCCATTCTCAGACTGAGGCAAATGATCAGTAAAGCCAGTGATAGTGATAAAAAAGCAAATTTTATCAAGTTCAAGAGAAAGAAACAAATGGACAATAAAGCAAATAAAGACCAATGATGAAGAGGGAATTGGTACAGTATGAACAAGAGCTTCTCAGACTATGAGACTCCATTTCTCAAAATTCTTAGTGATTATGCCATTTTTTGCTTATCATTAAAGAGAATCACTCTGCCTGAATAAATTTTGTCTTTATCTATTTTGATGTCATCATTTGAAATGGGATAGTAAATTCTGAGAAACCAGTTTTAGTGTTGTAAAGCGGATGATGTATCTCAACCTAAGGACAGCTTATCTAGTTGAATGAAATAATAACTGTAAAATGCTTAGCATTTTGACTTGTACACAGCATATCCCTCAGAATTTTCAGTAATCCATGTTCCCAATTCAGGGGCCTCTAACTCTGCCTATTCTTCACCTCATGTGGAAGACATCAGACTGATGAAGTAATTTCTTTTGAAATTCTTGTGTCCTGAAAGTTAGTGGGAAGAAGACATTTCTGCCATGTCTCGCAACTGGGAATTGACCGAGTGAGGTTTAAATCCCAGTTCTCTGATTTCAAATCCAGCCTCTGTCTATTTCTCCACTCCATTTCATATTCACACACTGGTAAGGGCGAAGGCTTGGGTATAGAGGGAATGCAAGGACCGTGGAACCAGGCGGTAGACGGTTGGTAGACAGACATTTCTCTGTCATGATGGCTGGAGGTGGTCTGGTTTATGTTCATACCTCTTAAGAGTAAATCCTTTTGGTTCATATCTCAACCAATAACTTTCAGTCTCTTTAGTATTTTGGCATCTTAGACCTGTTGGTTTCATTTCACTGTTCCCCATGTGGGCTTCAGTCATTTACTCCATTTTTAATTCAGCTGGGCATGAACTTGTTACTATTTTGTCATCTGTTCCACAGAATTTCCTACTTACAGTCTGACTGAATCTTAACTTATCTGTGGATGTAATAGTGGGTTTTTTAGTTTGTTTTTAGTGAGAATTTTCATTCTCAGCATCATGCAGGATTGATTACCTTTAGAACTAGGTTGAGTTAACTCCTTTTTATTTATCTCTTGGGATGTGTCTTTAATTGCTAAAGGGACTGCCTGCTATTTCTTCTCAAATTATACTGAAATTGCTGACTGAATTCCACTACAGCTACCTGGAGGCAAATTTGGTGGAAAATATTTTTATGTTACTTCCTGAGCCACATAACGAAACACACAGTGTGTTTGTTTCCAACTACCAGTGTTGGCTTTGATCCTAAATAAAGTTTCTAAAATTCTTTTCTAGCCAAATATTTAATTGTACTGATAAAACCGCCAGTTTGAACTGTTAGGTTTTTCCAACTGTGCTTGTGAAATATTTGATCTCGTTTAAAAGTAGATCATTCACTCCCTTTGTCAGGGGATTATCTTTGACAAAATAGGACTCTTATATTCCCTACTTCCCCCCATCCCCAAGGAATTCATAATGCGGTGAGTTAATGAAACACCCTACCTGATTGGATACCATGTTGCTTATTGCTTTCTGGCCTGCAGATCTAATTACTATACCACGCTTGGTCTTTCTTGTGAGCTGAAAAACCAGATCAAACCTGTGAGCTCTGCCACATGTCTAGGGGTTGGATTTGGACTCTAAATGTCCTCTTTTGGTTTTGTGAAAAGCTTACAGAGGAAATTCCCTGAGTGGAGGCAGCAGGCGACATATCTGCTATTGGTCTGCACCCAGAAAAGTCTTGAGGAAATATTTGGAACTTTCCGTTTGTATTGTCCTCTTCGTGTGGTTTCCTTTATCAATGGGGTCTTCATGGTAGGAAATGCCTTACTCCCTGACATACTATGCTCTGCTGGAGATAGTTCGTATTCTCAGAACTGGGTAATATTTGTGTTTGGTGAATGAATGTCAGGATGTGTTACAACTGGGGCAAAGTGATTGCTTAAACACTTGTGCAGATGTTACCAATTAGGACTGGTGCCATTTGCCCAGCTGTGGGCCCTAAAATTTTCTCACTTTCATGCTCCAAATTATCTAATCTTTAAATCAGAGAGAGCTTGGGCTGCTGGTGTTTTTGTAGCTCTTCTCTTTCTGGGTGTCTTTCCCTTGGACAGTCTATTCTCCTAGCTAGACATTTTCTTGGGATTCTGACACATTTTCCCATGCTAGTCATTTGGACTCTTAGGGATCTTAAATCTCTGGACTGGCTTTTGGGCCCCAGGGATGGCTTCTGTTTTGGAGACTTCCTTTAAAATCAACTACTGACACTATGAACAATTGCCTGGATTCCTTCTTGCATGAAAACATTTCTGTCAGCTGGAATTGCGCCCTCCTGTGCACCCTCAAGGCAGAGCTCTTGGACCTGAAATTTGACTCAGATTGAAATCTAGAGCGTCACACACCTTGACCCTGGTAATTTATATTCTTGGCTTCTCCTGGGAGCAGGCAGCTATTTGTTTCTCTCATTGCTTCCCATGCCTTTGAAACCTGCTCTTGGCTCACGATCTCTGGCAGACTAGGATTTTAAGCAGACCACTCTTTATTTAGAAAGGTTTTCCACATATGTAAATGTATGTAAAATACCTGATGTCATACAGGTAACTTGGATTAAGAGCATCATAGATAATGATATGGTGAACGCAAAGTAGGTTTTGTAGAGTTTCTTCATCTTTTAATTTCTCTTATTTTCTTTCAGACTTCTCCATAATTTCTGATGTTTTTTGCTCCCAAATCAATATTAATCAAAAATTTCATGGATAATGAATGCTTTTTATATACTTTTTTTTGGTGGAGTGGGGGATTGAATTCAGGTCCTTGTGCTTACCAGGCAAGCACTTACTCTACTGAGCTATCTTCCTGGCTCCTTTATATACATTCTTAAAATTTTGTCAAATTGGTACATTTTGGACTAGATATTTTTCCTCCCCATTTGCAGATGAAAAGCTTAGACTAGGATAAAGCAATTTACCGGAAATCACACACAGAGACACACATATTAGGTAACCATGACCGGACTCAAACTTGGGTGCTTCTGTCTTACATACCTAACTAGCTGTCGAGCCAAATTCCACAGTTTTCTAAAATGAAAAGAATAACTCTCAGAAAAATTAAGGCCAAAAAACTAATTGACTGCATGGTAGACCAATCTTTTTCATTTATCACCAGGCCTTCTAACTTACCTCGGGAGAGAAATGAATTAGATGATGATAGTATCTCTGCAGTAGAGGCGTATCTTCCTCTCGTTTTCTGCCTTTTACCCAGTTCCTCCTGTTTTCTTGGCAGCTTCTCTTTCTTTCTCTCCTGTAACCAAACCCTCCCAATGCTGAAGGGCTGGGAGCCTCAGGAGAAATTTCAGTTTCTTAGGCCTGAACAAAGTTACTGTTTTTTTTTTTTTTTTAATTGAAAAGCAACAAAGTCCTGACAGGATAAGCTGTTTCTCATTAGGCTAGCCTTTTTGTCCCTATATTTTCTGGTACTGTGAAATTGTCACCTTTAAGTATCAGAAATCTGATCTTAATTCAGCCATTCAAATTAGTTTACATCAATATCTAAGGGTGTGAAAGAACCAGTGAAGCATAGAATATTTGAGCTGGAAAGGTTCCTTAGGGTAGGTCGAAAGGAATTTAAGGAGTGGTTCTATTGAAATTTGAACATCGTTCCTAATAGGAGTGTAATATATTCAGCACTTGCTTTCAGTTCCCCTTTGATTTCCTTTTATATGTGTTGGTGCAGGTATAGACATGCAGGCTCTTAATCCATTCTGTGGAAAAGCAGCAACATAAGGTGTGAAAGGCCTAGAGAGCAAGTCATAGCTCTCTTCTGTGTAGGGAATGTCAATACATATTCCAGGATGAATGCTTTTGAAAACTCTTACTGGCAAGACTGATCCCTGTGACAGTGATCTTTGTATTCAACGAAAAGAAAGAAAGGAAAAGGCTCTTCTGTAATTAGGTGGATATTCATGGTGGGATTCATCTTGCGAATTCTGCAGTTGAAAAGCTGGTACTAGTCACTTTCTATTTCCTTCTGAGCAAGTTCTGTGTGACATTCAATTTTTATTTTTATTTTTGGCAATTAAAAGCCCAATAGGCAACAAATGACCAATACGCCTAAAACATGTGCTGCAGAAGCGATACTAAAAATACTTCAGAAAATCACAAAAAATATCCGCATCCACATTTGTTTACACATCTCTGAAGGTATTGTCATAGTTCACAACACTGCTATATTGTGAAGCCAATATTTAAACAACATATTAAGGAATGAAATAATACATGCCTACTTAGTTTAACACAATTTTCACAACTCTGTTCCTTTGAGCTATGTAGGACTCACAAGTCACACCAGCAATTAGAGAGGGGCATTTTGCTCAGAAACAGTGTGATCACAGAAAGTAAGAATAGAATGTAAGACATGTAATCATACTGTACTAGATGGGCACAGGATACCGGGGAGAGAATGCTGTACTTTCAGATTTTGTAGCAAATGATAAAGAGATTTTCTTTGAACCATATAGAAGACCAACATTCACATTCGCATTCACTTGAAAACACATGCAAGGCTTATTTCATTTCCTAGGGAACTTGAAGAGAAAATGAGAAAAGGAAAGGTCAAAAGTTCATTTACTACATACGTATCTTTTGAGCACCAAGTCCTTGCTAGTTGTTTTCTGGCAGAGGGGGGATCAAACTCAGGACCTTGCATTTTCCAGGCAGGCACTTAGGCTGCTGAGCTATCTCCCCAACCCCTTGCCAGACTTTCATAAGCAATTGAAAATGTTTTTAAAAATTCAATGATGCAGGGCCAGGGAGATGGCTCAGTAGAATAAGCACTTCCCAGGCAAGCACAAGGGTCTGAGTTCAATCCTCGGTTCCGAAAAAAAAAAAATAAAAAATAAAAAATAAAATTATTCAATGATGTTGGCATTTTAGTGAAAGTAAACTAACCATAAATATAGTAATTAATAAACACATTAAATGCACATAATCTGCAGTATGGTAGAAGAAAATATACACCATGGAAAACAACTGTAGCAATACAAAAGGGCTAAGGAATTGCATTTTTAAACAGAATGCAAACAGACCTCTTGAGGGTCCAGTGTTGCAGCTCCCATTTTTTATTTTATATTTCATATATATTGAAGTGTTGTGGTTATATATGTTAAAACTGGTATTATTTCAATTAATACATATTAGGAATACAGTTGGAGGACAAGTGAGTTGTCATTGTATCCTGTGGAAAGGAGTGTCAGGAGAAGAGAATGGCAAGTATGAAAATCTCTACCTGCTTCTAGACCACCTAAGGAATGAGAGTGTCTGTTGGGGAGTAAGACAATGAAACCTGAGTGATAGGGGCAGTGTTGAAAAGCTGTGCAACCCTTGTTTCAAAATGCTTGGCAATGGACCTCCTCTGGTATTTTGAAAAGAGTTATGTCACCTGAATTTCCTTTAGAAATCTGACTGCTGTGTTGAGTGCAGTGTGTAGTGTGTAAGGACAGGGAGAATCATGAGTAGTCTAGGCAGAAAGGTCAGAGCAGAAAGGTTCTGACCATGTCATTGAAACATAGACGTAAATGTGCCAGGGAGCAATGATTTGCTTGTCTGATAGTAATGTAGGATCAAGAATAACGGGACAGGGTATTGAAGTGCCTTGTTCACTTTTCTGAGACTAAGTAATGCAGTTAGGATTGCTCTTGTTGTAAAAGATTGGAGTTCTTAGTCCAGTGTGAACTGAGCTAAATGGCATGGTCATCTAACTGAATGTCTAAACTATATATAGCTTTCTGGGAGATACCAAAATATCAATTTTAGAAACCCTCACTGTAAGTGTTAAGAATTCATTTATTCATGGATAGGCTCTAATATCCTACCATAGATTCATAGATTAGTGTGTTGAAATGAAGAGAAGGGGTTGAGAAAACAGGGCTTTGAGGTGAAGGATTGATAAGGCAGAGGGAGTAGATTGTCCTGTGAGGCTGACTTGTGGTAGTTCTAAGCACCCAAGCTCAAGGCAAAGGCTTTTAGTGGCTAGGAAGGGACAAAGACATTGAGAGGGGATATAGGAAATTAACAACAACAGAAAACCCTAAACAAGCAAGCAAACAAACAAAATCTATGCTCAATTCATGCTTCTATTTCATGGCTCATAACATCTTAACTTCTAGAAAAAGCTAGCATCCATGTGCTTGGGCGGAGCTCACTGAACAGCAGTCCTTACTGGAACTCTTTATGCTCAGTATGGTTTCTTTATGTAGAGGAGCTCTGCCGCTGATCTCTGTGACCCCCTTAGGTACATTCTATAATATAACAATGGAAACACTTTGGAGGAAAAAAGCTTTAGTTATTTTTTTTGCAAGGAAACATTTTAGGTGAAAATAATGCTAGTTCAGATTTGATAATTGTAGAGAAGGTAAGAAAGGGTAAAAAGGTGTTTCTACGAATGAGACTGAAATTCAAAAGAAATAAGACATAGTAAATGCCATGGAATGAAGCTGCAGAAACAGGGGAAATTTTATGCCACAGAGCAGGGTGACCTGACATTTAAGTTGTCACCATTTCTTTGTTTCTCCAGCTTTCATATGCCCTGACATGAAGTCTTTATGGCTTTTAAGATAAAATCACATTGAACTAGTTCTTTTAAAGAGGCTTACATCAGAAAACATATTTGCCTGTATGATCCCGTTTTTAATATATATTAAAATGTTTGGTTATATATGTTAAAACTATAATTCAATTGATACACATTAGAAATGCAGTTGGCAGAAGCAAAGCAATAATAAAATATAGGGAAAAAGATTGACAGTAGAAGAAAAGTCCAAATCCTAAAACAATTAAATGTGAATATTTCTAACTGTTAGTTATTGATTAGGTAAAAATTAAGAAAACTTTAGTTATGCTAACCAAGAGAAAGAAGGAAAATGACTCAAATAAAATCAGAATGAATGGTGATACATTGCAAATGACACCACATAAATGCAAACAATCATAACAGAGTACTTTGAACAAGTATACACTGAAAAACTAGCAACCTAGAAGAAATGAATACCTTCTTAGACATGTACAACATATTAAGATGAAAGAATGAAAGAGAAAATCCGAAAGATTATAATGAGAGAGGAGAATGATGTAGTAGTAGAATAAATATACTAACAAAATAAAAATCCGAGCGCTTCACTGTTCAATTCTGCCAGACATTGTAAAATTAACTAATATCAATTCTTTACAAACTATTTAAAATACCAAAAATCAAATAACACTTCCAAACTATTATTTTTTTTTTCAAAGTTTTACTGATAAACAGCAATGAGACAGTTTCAAATCAAATCAGAAGTACAGTTTCAACAAATAATACACTGCATATATTCTTCTTAGTGGTTAATTGCTGTACAAGATGCGGACTTGTGATCCTATT
>NW_004524596.1:4342517-4361595 GCF_000260255.1 Octodon degus | reverse complement strand
CAGAAATTCCTACTCGGCGGGAGGGGTGGGGACGTATGGCGGAGTGGTGGGGGGCGGCCCGAGGGGGTGGGAGAGGGTCTGGCCCATGCTGCGCCTGGGCTGGGACTGGTCCTGCAGGCGCAGGGTAGCAGGAAGCTCTCCACACACTCACCGGACCTGGGCTAGGACTGGGTCTGGGGGTTCCAGGAAGTTGGCAGAAATTCCTCCCAAACTATTATTACAAGTTCAGAGTAGAGAGTATTCAAGGGCATCACTAGAAAATAAAACCTTATGTGACAAATCCTTGATGAACATAGATACAAACAACTTCAACAAAATATTAGTACAACAAATTCAGTAATATAATTAAAGGATCATTCACGATGATCTTTCAAGTAGGATTTATCCTGACAGGCAAAGATGGTTCATCCTATGCATATCAATAAATGTGATATACCACATTAATAGAATGAAAGACAAAACTGACAGAATTGTTTTACCAGGTTTGGAAAAATTATTCTACAATGTATAGTATTTTTTCATGATAAAGTATCTTAACAAATTAGATATAAAAGGATTGTAGCTCTATGTAATAAAATCATTTATGAAGATCTCACCACCAATCTCATCATTACTGGAGAAAAGTTAAAAGCTTTTCCTTTTAGACAAGGACAACTGATTTCTCCACTGCCTCATAACTTTTCTAAGTAACTAAGAAATTCAAAAATGAAAAGGGAAAAAAAAAATTAGAGTACACTTGGCCTCTGATGCACCTGTTAGGAAGTGTGAGTTTGATGGAATCCTTCTTCATAGGTGTCCTGGTAGTCAGCTCTAGTTATAGGCCTGGACAGATTTACTCATCAGCAAACAGACAGTGTTATGGTTTGTGTCTAGTAGTCCCCTCAAAGCCTATGCAGTCAGTGGGGCAGGCTTACAGAGTCTGTGATTAATTTATGATCCAAAGTTGGGATTATGGGTGTGAGAGCTAAACCCACCATGGGGCCGACAGCCTGAATATGATATAAGGGAGGGACAGAGGCTTGCTAGTGATCTCAACCACTATTCTTCCCTTTGCTCTTTGTTGTTTTCTGCAGCCATGACCGGCCGCCTTCTGCCATGTGCCTTTCTGCCTTGGAGCCAGGTGAGTATGGACTGAAAGCTCCACTAACTGTGAGCTAAATAAACCTTTCCTTCCTTCTTTTTGGGCATTAGGTATTTTGTGCCTGCACCGAGAGGCAAGTAACTGAGACACACAGGGAGTGAATGAAATCTCAGGTGATTTCTGTCCCTAACAACAGAGCTCTAGCAGTTGGTTGCAAGTTGACAAAACATGGCAAGACATGTTCTTCCCAAGCTCAGCTCAAATTGCAGATTCATAAGCAAAATACAAGTTGAGGTTGTTACAAAGCAATAGATGATGGGACTAGGAACCAGAGCTTTTCTTCCAAAAGGAGGAAGGTCTGGTTTCCAGCAAGGGCCCATTTTCTTTTTAAGAAGTAAAATGACACATGAAGACATGCAACAGCAGACATGGCTTTTTTGTGCTTTTGCTAATTTCCTTATATTACTTGACATAAAATATTACTCTCCAAATTAAGTTATTAGATGATGGAGTGAAGGAAAATGCTAAACACTACTATGATTTTTAAAACAGACTAGGAAAATAAAGGCATATATCTATCTGTCTAATCTACTTTTATGCCTAATTGGTCTGCCTATCTATCTATCTATCTATCTATCTATCTATCTATCTATCTCCCTATTTATCATTTGTATTTATCTATTTATCATCTATGTGTCTATTTATAATCTGTCTATGTGTCTATTTATCATCTGTCTATCATCTATCATTTGTCTGTCTATCATCTCCTTGATTATCTATCTATCTATCTATCTATCTATCTATCTATCTATCTATCACCTCCCTGTTTATCATTTGTGCTTATCTGTTTATCATCTATGTGTGTTTATTTATTATCTGTCTATGTATCTATCATCTGTATAATCTATCATCTATCTATTATCTATCTACTATCTATCATCTACCTATCATAAATCTTCTATCATTTATGAATATGATCTACCAGTCTTCGTGCTCTCGTGCCTTTCTCTGACAGCACATCCTTGGGGTCCAGCTCCATCAAGACCACCTACCATACTCACTCTGGCATGGGCCCAGGCCTTGTGTGTGTCTCTCAGTTCCCATGCAGCAGTTACAAATGAGGCTTAGCACAGCACAGATGGTCAGGTTGCTTAAAAGCAGCCAGAAATTGGAGTCTGTTTAACTCTCGGGATGACTGCTTTCGTTTTGTATTCATTATCAAGGATAGCCTCTGGTATTCTTATCAAATAAAGAGAAAAACTTTTATAAAGATAACATTTGTAACTGTTTTAACTGCGTGGTTGATTTTTAGGGTAGGTGAGTACTGATGTACCAGAATTGAAAGTTTGGCATAATGTTTTAAAAGGTTGTTTGTGTTAAGTAGTATGTAATACCGTTTTTGTTTGCTTGTTTCCTATTGGGTTTCAGTGACTTAATGGGGAATAAAAATTCAATTGAAGCCAGGTGTAGTGGCATATTCCTGTAATCTCAGTACTGAGGAGGCTGAAACAGAAAGGCTGCCACAAGTTTGAGGCCAGTCTGACTACATAGTGCATTCAAGGCCAATCTGACATACATAATGAAGCTTCATCTCAACAAAAACAACAACAAATCCAATTTAATACCAGAACTTCAAGTTTATCATCCATGTAATTCTCTCAAATAATTAGGAGGTAAATAAGGAAATGTTCAATTATCTTTCTCAACTTTCTTTTAGTAAATGAACTATGGTCACAAAATACCTTTTCTGGCAGAGCTTTCTTTTGAGCTTCATTCATAAGATGACTAAAATACATTGCAATGGATAGAGTTTTGGTTTTTCTTTTCCTTTGTGGATGTCACCATGAGTGTCATGAACATATCCTCAGGGATAAATTGCACAATATTTTATCTTAGAAAATGAATCTGATACTCTATTTATCGAATGCTCTATTTATCAGGGTTGGGATCCTGCCTTAGTAACTTTTCTCCTTGCTGGGATTGAATACCCGCTTGATGTTTACAGCCTCATATAAAGCAAGTTTTATTTTTGCTCCCTGCCTGAAAGCTGGGAAAAAAATAAGATGAGTAGAAACTAGCTAGCTTACAAATTTGACTACCTGGAAAATTTTGTGATCCTTATTAAGAACTTTGGGTATTCCTACACATAGAGGATTTTTGCCACTTCCATTCGAAAACATTTTTTCCTGTAATGTGCACTTCACTACAAGAGTGTAGAGATCTACAGGTATAAGGCTGGATTTAGAAAAAAATTAAGGCTTGCAAGCTAGTTTTAAATGGTACCAAAGTTTTAAATGCAAGTTTTTACATGGTAGCCTTTGCTTCTTAGATGACACAGACATTATCTCAAGCTTGCTTATTTGTTTTTAATTTTATATAAATTTTAGGGGAAATTTAAGCCAAATGACTAATCTGGGGATACCCTAGGAAATGACTGTCTTATATATTATGTCCTAAACATCCCAATGCACAAATCATAAATTAAATAGGAACAGATGTTACAGGAGGCAAATTTCAAACTCAGATATTCAGAGCTTTGAATGCTAACTTCGTAGGGGAGTTGATACACAGTTAATGAAGGAAACAAAAGTGATTGAGAGAAAGATGAGTAAAGGTTGTAGACTTGAGAGAAAGTCAGCTGAGATAGCCTCTGGGTCAGCATCAGTTCAGCCCATAGGAAGTTCCTTCAGTCAGCTTTCTTTTTCTATCACTGTTTACATGAAGTAAACAATTCACAAGAAAGAAAAGTATATGGTTTGTGGAGTGAGAGGTTTCAGTCCATGGGTACTTACCACTGTTGATCTGAGCCTGTGGTAGGAGAGGAGCTCCTTGACACATGACAGGAAAGGGTGCTGGCCTTATAGTGTTGGGGAGCAGAAGATAACTGAGATAAAGGGGTTGACATTTTGACTTAGTTACTTTTCTCCTTGCTGGGACAAAATGCCTGCCTGATACCCACAACTTTAAATGAGCCAAATTTTATTTTTGCTCCCAGTTTGTAATCCATAGTCCCCTGGCTCCATGGCAGGCTGCAAAGCAGGCAAGCACAGTGGCAGGAAATGCAGAGAGACACTGAACAATTGGAAAGAGTTAAGCCCCCAGACTACATCCCCGAGTGACGTCATCTTTTATCGGGTATAAACTCCCTAATCCATTGAAGAATATCATGCCCCTGTGATCCGATAACCTTCCAAAAGCCCAGCTATGAGTACACAGGCCTTGGGGAGACATCTAGGTATAAACTATACCAGATCCCAGGTGTCCAGGCATGATCCCAACGACTTCACTTCCTTCCAGTAGGTGCACTCCACAAATGTTCTTGGGCAGGCTAACAACCAACTGCTTAACGCACAAAACTTTGAACGACACCCAGGATTCAGATTACAGTGGCAATGAAAGAAATTCACAGTAGCAACTATACATCATTTGGTTATTAGGAAGCTCCAATCCTTTATGATATCTTGGAATCACAATAAAGCTAACTTGATATTTGAGAAATCATGATTCTAGTGGAAATCTACTAAAACTCAGAGATTGTCCTATAAGTTCCTGAGCAAGAGTTGATTTACTGAAAACCGAAAGATTGGCACTTTATTTTGGATCAACTGTTCAGATTTCCTAAAATGGGGCTGCATTTAAAATAAAATTAACTGAATCTGACTTCCTCCATTACAAAGCCTATCAAAGCAGAAGTAAACTCAAGATTAATTTAAAAGCAAACTATTACAATTTCCTTAATAGAGTGAACTAGCTCTTAGTGAACTAAACTTAAGTTTTATAACATACAGTGCTGTGTGTAAGTGGTATTAGAAAGCAAGACACTTAAGCTACTTCATTAATTAGAGTTGTTCATAAAATTAGTACTTCAAATAAAATCATTTTCAGGTAGGTTATATTAAACCATCAAAGCAAACAGAGGTTGAAATGCACATTAACTGTGTAAACATTTTTGGTAGATTGAGCGGGTCTCTTATCCCCAAGTACTGAAAGATAAACCAAGAATCTCATTTCTGAGTAGAGACGCTCAAATCAAGCCCTAGAGCAAAGTGCTAATTAAACCCTCGCACTTGCCGAATGTGTGCTTGACCAGTGAGAGAGGAAGCAAGAGCCAAAGCAGTATAAAATGATCTGGTTGCTCTTTTAAACATTCCCATCTGATGTAAGCAGACTGAAATACAACCATCCAATTAACTGAAACTTTTTTCCAAAAAGTTTTGAGATTGACAATTCCACATTGATTTTAATTTTTATTTATTTATTTATTTATTTATTTATTTATTTATTTATTTATTTATTTTGGCAGAACCGGGGGATTGAACTCAGACCCTTGCGCTTGCCAGGGAAGCGCTTATTCCACTGAGCCATCTCCCCAGCCCCATCCACATTGATTTTAAATGACTCTGCCTCCTAGCAACATGAAAAAAGATAGTAACCTTTTTTCTTCTTTCATGACCATTTATGAATGTATTTTGATGGGTATAGTTCCGGGTGCAGGCCCTCTGAGGTGAATGATGACAACAAAAGCTGCGTACTGGGGGACAAACATCCACTGTAAAACCTATAGATTCACTGTAGAGCCTATAGATTCGCTATTGTTTTTTTTTTTTTTTTGACATCAGTTATTTTATTTTAAAGAAAAAAAATAAAACCAATGGTACAAAATCTCAAAACAAGATTTTAGGAGAGTGACACTGGTTAGTACATTGTGTATTGTTACAGCCAATGTAGTTTCTCATATTATAAGATATAGGCAAGAAATAATAAATAAACAACATAGGTTTTTTTTAAAGTCAACAGAAAATGGAAATATACTTTTTAAAGTTTCTAATACTAGGAGAATATATCATACAATGTCTTTTAAATAAATTGTAAGCCAAGGATACAGTATAAATCTTAGAACAAAAATTAAGATTAAGCAGTATTCAGAAAATTAAATGTTTCCAAACAATTGAACTAAGAAAAAGTTTTCATGCTAGCAAAGAAGTACTAGGAGTAAAACATAAGATAAATACTGGAATGACAAGTAAATGACCAGCACTTCTAACAGTTTGAGGATAGGATATCGCCCAAAGTTCTAGTGTGTTGTGGACATGCGTAATGACCGTGACAGTTACTGGTGGCTAGGTGTCACTTGTGGAACTGAGATACAGCTATTTCTTTGAAATCCACCCTGTAGACTCAGGTGGTAGATTTGCTATTGTAACACTTGTTGGCATCAAATATTAATTAATTCTATTGATTCATTTATTTTGATAAGCATATAATTCAAAGTCCTGTCTATGTCTGAGGAGACTAACGTGGAAGCAGGCGCAAGGAAAAAGCCACTGAATGCATGAAATACTACAACTGGGCAGAGCAAAGGAAAGTATGTAAATAATTAAGGGATATGGATAGCTCACATTAAGAATATCCAGGAAGGCTTTCTGGATGGGAGAACTCATATCTTGACTTTAAAAAAAAAATGTATTCAGTACAGGGTCTCACTACACAGATCAGATTTGTAGTGATCCTCTTGTTTTCAGCCTCCCAAGTGCTGGGATTACAGGTGCCGCCACCACTCCCATTCTCAATCACTATCTCAGCACATGCCAGGGACAGGGCTGGCATGGCACTCTGAGGATCAAACCCCAGTCCCTGAGCCTGCCTAAGCAGGTGTTTTAATGCACTGCACTATCTGGCCAGCCCTCATACCTTGACTTTTGAAGAATGATTACAAATGAACCACAGTGGATTGGTAGAATATGCTAAGATAAAGCAGCATGTCTAGAATTACACAAGTGTCCAAGGCTAAACTGGTGGTAGAAAATGTGGGCACAGTGCAGGAGGGAGTGCAGGATCTTGTAAGAAAGCATGAGGACATTGAGGCTGACCAGCCTGAGAGAATTAGAAATTATATTTTCCCCTGGGCTCTAAGGAGAGTGACAGAAAGGTATGTGGCAGAGAAGCGACGGGGTGAGACTCAATCTTAGAGAAGCCACTCTGGAAGAGGGAAAAGGATGAGTCCTCATTGTTCTGTGATGAAATTCAGTATTTTAATGGAGATTCCTGCTGTTGTGTTCATTTTTATTTTTTTATTTCTGACCTATAGTGGAAGTCTTTCTCATATCTTCCTCTCTCAATCAACCTTTGCTTAAAGCCTACTAAAAGTCTCCCTTCCTGCAGCAGACTGCAGGAGTTGTTGGTGATAGCTTACAACATCAGGTCCACATGGCTCCTCACTTTGAGGAGAATTTCCTGAGCATGTCAGTGGCAAACACATTCACTGTGCCTGCAGTTTCCAGGGATTTGGTTCATCCTCCACATGTAGCACTTGTAATTTGCTTTTGCCTCTCAGGGTTCTGTTGGTAAAAGAGGAACCAATTCAAACTGGTCAATTGGAGAAGAACTGGATTAGAGGATCATTTATAAAGCTATGCACAAGTCTTTTCTTCCACACTGCTGTGCAATAAATCACCCCAACTTTGGAGATAGTAAATGCCAACCATTTTATTATATGCATAGTTATAATTCTTGGGTTAAGAATAAGGAGTACAAAGGAGATGGCACTCCAATGACATTAAGGGCATGATTAAGGACATAGAGCCTGGAGCTTGAGCTATGAAGACTCTGAGCTGGAGGAAACGTGGTGGGTGGGGTTAGTCTTATTTAAAAGCATCTCCACTCACAAGTCTTTCATCTTTGGTGTTCCTACCAGAGGAGCACATATATAAGGACTTTCTATGAAGCCTGGGTTCCACAAAAGAGCTTCCTGAGAGATAGTGGGGCTTTATATAGGACCCTCTAGGGTACCCAGCACATGGTTGCCAATAAAAGAGTGGAAGTTGCATGGTTCTTTGTACTATGGCCTCAGAAGTCACACAGTGCTGCCTCTGCTGCATTCTACCAGGTCTGCACAAGTTTCTTAGCACAGGTTCAAGCGGAAGTATATTAAACTTGATTGATAAGAGAAATGTCAAAGAATCTGCACATCATTTAAACTAACCCAGCAGGGTTTATGGAAGCTAATGGAGATAACATAGTGCCCTAAGGTTTGTAAGTCTATGTTAAAGGAAGTGAAGGAAGAGATAATTCATCAGACGGAGAGCTGTGGGAAAGAGCTACATAGGGAGGCAGAGCTAAATAAGAGTGAAATCGAAGAATGAGATGTGAAAGTAAGCCACTAGCTTCATACTGTCTGTATGAAAAGAAGTTTCAAAGGATTTGTGCACATTTTAAGTGAACACATCTTGTAATCCTTTAACCAGAGAAGATGAAATGACCATGAAACTGTGTTTCAGTTGGGCTGAAATATGTAGTAGTAATGAAGAAAACAGATTCACTTGTTTGGCCTCCCTATTAGCCCAAATCATCCCTTTGAATGACTGCATCGCTGTAGATGAGCTTTTAGGGCTAAGGACAAGTAGGAAAGTAGGAAGTGGAGCTAGAGGGTCAAGCAGAAGACACCAGACATAGCTCAGTTCAGTTACTCAAAATTTTGTTCTTGGATGTGGCATTTGGCCAATTTCAAACACACAAACACAAAAACACACATCTGTAATTCTTACCCTATCTAGCAACAAACAAAAAAGACAAGTTATATTTTATATTGCATGAACTTAGAAATTGCCTTTTGAATACAGAATGATTGATACATAGCTCTATGAATGAATAAACAGTTTCTCCTTATACCAAAGTCCTGTTTTTAACTTCACATAGATTTAAACATAAGATATTAGTTATCTACTGGGTAGTGAATAAGTTACGTTGTTTTCACAAAACATAAACATTTTAAGCTGTTAAATCATCAAGGATTCAGCAGCTTTTTATCAACAGTGTTCAAAATGTAAGCAGTCATGAGCAGAGATTTATTCATAATAAATAAAGAGATCATGTTTCTAATTTTCAACATGAGTCACTCAGGATAAAAGAATGTTGAGGCTTCTAAATTCTATTGGCCATAGTGGCTCAAAGCAAAATTGCCTTTGCTGCATCCACAGCAGTTTTGTAATCAATTAATTAACTAATTAATTATTTTTTTTGTACTTAAGACAGAGTTACAGGTGTACAGGTATATAGATTGTGAATAGATTGGACTTGTAGTGATTCTCCCTTTTACAGTCTTCCAGCTGTAAGTGTCATTTTACAAACTCATGTAATATAGTTCTTAAAAATAATCCTGAAAAATTAAATGCTGATAGCTCTTTTTAAGTTGGGTGTCATACTGAGGACTTTAGAAGGAAAAAAATGTGCTATGGTTTTCTTATGTATTTGATACAGGGTCTCACCATGCAGCTCAGACTCAGTGATGCTCTTGTTTTTAGCCTCCCCAGCGCTGGGATTACAGGAATGCACCACCACGCCCAGTCTCAGCACATTTTGGGGGCGGGGCTGGCACAACAGGCCAGGGGATTGAACTCCCTGACCCTGTGTTTGCCTAAGCAGGCTCTTTAATCTGCTGAACTATCTGGCCGGTCCTTCACAGCAGCTTTGGAGCCTCTTCTTTCATCAATTTTCTAATAGAACACTGAGAGGAACTTTAGGAAGCAAAGGGAGAAAATAAGCTAATCAGACAAAATCTAAGCTAATCTACAAAATAGATTGAGGCTTGGGGAGGCAATGTAATCAACGGATCTTAAAGTACCCTGCTATTGTATTTCTAGTAGGTTGATTTATACAGCAGTAATGAAGAAACTAAAGAAGAGGGGTCACTTGCTACCAGGTGCATCGTAGCAGAAGCGATAAGAAGACTGAAGGCATTTATCATTTATCATCCTGTCTACCTAACAGTGTTAAAGTGTGTGTGTCAAAAACCATAGTGTATTCACATATGTAATGTACTATAGAAAAGGAAATTCTTACTTCAAGATAATCAGGAAAATGTTTGGCCAAAATTATGGCTACTCTACAGGGCACTATTCTAGTATTAATACTAATCAAAATTACCTGAAAGTGTGTATTAAGTATTTGACTCTGAGAGGCCCTCAGCTGAGTACATTTTTACTTGAATGGTGCACACACGTGGCTCTTTCTGATCTTCCAAGAAAATCTAGTTATGACTGAATAGCTCAAGTAAACCTCAGATCCAGGTCAGAAATGAAGAATCTTAAGTTTCTCTCTGTGGCTGCTCCTCACAATCATCTTCAGTCTATGGTTAGGTACTGCACTAAAACACAAAACAGATGTGACTTAGTATGAATAGCAGGAGGCAAGAAGGACACCTTGAAGATAATCAGGGGAAATATCACACATGCGTGCATGCACGCACGCGCGCGCGCGTACACACACACACACACACAGACACATTTTGACTCTCAGTTTCTGAAATCACATGTTAAGGGGCATGCAGTGGGGTGTATATTATAATCCAGTTGTGGGGATCAGAGAGGTATTTTGTTGTCTAATCAATCATAATCACTTTGAAATGAATGTCATTTTACAAACCTATGTAATATGGTTCTTAAAAATAATTCTGAAAAATTAAATGCTGGTAACTCTTTTTATGTTGGGTGTCATACTGAGGACTTTAGAAGGGAAAAAAATGTGCTTTGTTTTTTTATGTATCTGATACGGGGTCTCACTATGCAGCTCAGACTCAGTGATCCTCTTGTTTTTAGGCTTCCCAGCACTGGAATTATAGTCATGAGGCCACCATGTCTGGACTCAGTGGCTGCCTAGTTTGCCCGGGGGCAGGGCTAGTGTGGCATGTGGTGCCAGAGATCGAACCCTGTTCCCTGCATGTGCCTAAGCAGAATTAGTCCACTGAACTATCTCACTGGCCCTAAAATTTTGGGTTTTTATGCCACAGTTAAATTTCTTATCTCTGAATATCACCAGTAAATCAAGTGATCCTTAGATGAGAACATTGTGTATATTTAATTGACGCAAAGACAGGGGATACGTTGGAGAGCCCGATGGGGCCAATCAAAACAAATGCTAGCTATTTGGTTATAGAAGATCCTGTCCTATATGGAGAATGGTCCAATATATTTCTCTAGCTACATATTTAAAATAATATTCAAAGAAATATTGTCATCAGCAAAGAAATGCATTGTAATTCAGAATCATACATTTGAGATTTGTGAGTTCCTAGTTCAGTATAATTCATAGTATGGAGTAGCATTCTTGTTTTAAACTATATTTGACTCGCCTGTTTAGGGTTATCTGAAAGTGCTACTAAAATGTGTAATGTTAGTTGCATCATATTATATCATGAAGTGATACTTATTATTGAAAGCTTAAAAGCACTTTATCACATCTAGTTTTAGGATCCTCTCTGTTATGCAAGATAAGATTATTAATCATTTTTGTTTTATTAATCTCTTACTCAACTGGCTTGTTTTTATTTTAATTTATTTTATCTTAACTTATTTATTCTACAACCTCTACTGTAGGAAAACAGACAGCTTTCTAGTTCAGAAATAGAGCAAAGATGACTCAAGTTATTTGTAGTTTCAAATTTCTTAGAATCTATGCTAGATACTCAAGGGTCATCTTACTGGGCTTCCTCATTAAAGAACAGCCACTACATAAGCCATGAAGCTATCTCTTCCTTTGGCTTCTGTAAAGTTAATGATTCTTTCTGAGTTTTTACTTCATGGGTCTTTGCTACTAACATTTATGACTTGTACAGTTTCTTCTGAGATGATGAAATCATCATTTTTTAGAAGTGAAATACACATTTCTCTCCTTTGCTTAGTTTTCTAACTTTATATTTGGGCATTGTAACTGTACAGAAACTATAGGGAATAGTTCATCACTTATCTATGCACATCCTTTGTCTACTAAGTAACAGTTTTTCACATTAGTCAATTACTCATAACTCATTTGTTCAAAAATCAATTATTGATCTCTTGTGTTTGATACTATAGTTACTATAGAATAGTTGGTAAGAGGATCTTTCTTTTTCGAATTTATTATTTCATAAGAATAATAAACAATGTATGCAGGCTTGTGCTTATTATTCATATTTCAAATTCTACTTATGTGTATTGGACAAACCTTATGACTTTTTATTTGAATAGCTTATTTTGGATTTGTAGGTTTTTTGTTTTGTATTTTAGCGAAGGGTCTACAGGGTTTTCAGGGTCTCACTACTAATTCGGACTCATAGTGATCTTCCTGTTTACAGCCTCCCAAGAGTTGGGATTACAGGTGTGTACCACCACATTCAGTCTCAATTACCTTCTCAGCATGCCTCAGGGGCAAAGCTGGAGCAGCAGGCCCAGAGATCGAAACCCTGTCCCCTATGCCTGCTTGCAGGTGCTTTAATCCACTGAGCTATTTGGCTGGCCCCTGGATTTGTAGGGTTTTAACAATAAAATATTGAAAACTGCATAATTCCTCAAAATTACTGTATATCTACAGCAGTATAGAATAGGTCATGTGAATATGACAAGCCATAGTCATTCTAGTGTCTTTATAACAAACTAGCTTTTCCCACTCTAAGCATGGAAATAACTTGAAAAGCCTTGGCCAACTGAAAGTTGCCTTTTTACCTGTGGTCATCATTGCTTCACAAGACAAACCTCTGATGATGTAAACCACTGAACTATGGGAAAATTACATAAAATGACAGGAATGTAACCTTTCCTGACTAACTTCTGCACTTACCTTCCTTGGGAAAAATTGTTTCCCAAATAAGATACATTGTGTTCAGAAAGTCACTGAAATTTCTGACATAAGGATTTTACAGTGTAATTTCCCAGATATATATGGCTAAACTATTGCAATAAAATTCTTACTCAAGGATAACTAGTTTATAGAATAGATATTTCTTAGATAAGTGGAGAGACTGATGCTTTTGTTAAGGACTCCATTATACTAGAAAGTGCAAAGTTAACATTAACTTATATATGTTTGTGACGGGACTATGAATATTTAGTGATTCTCTTTGTCAGCCCCCAGGTCCTATCTAGATGATCCCATGTGGTGCATAGAGCAGACCATCATGCAGTTCACTTCTGTTTAGTATAAGCACTAAATCCAAAAACTGTAGAAAAGCATTTGAGTTCCCAGTGTGTGAATGTTACCAAAAGAACAGGTGAAGAACAAGATGTGGGTTGTAATCATGTGAATAGAGGTAGTTAAGAAAATGAGAAAGTGACATACAAGCAAGAGAAGGAAATGCCTGCTTTATCATCAACCATGTTCCTCACTAGTGAGACCTTGCAGAGTCTCTTGTGACTGGAAACATTTTTTGTCTCTGGCAGGAAATATACCCTCAATTTATGAGCTCGTTAAGGACACAACACAAAATACCCTCATGTAAACAATTTGAATTTAAAGCTCCTTTGTGAATGCACAATTTTTCCCTACCTTATTCATCTGTACATTTCTCCCTCTCCTTCCTTCCTTCCTTCCTTCCTTCCTTCCTTCCTTCCTTCCTTCCTTCCTTCTTTCCTTCCTTCCTTTCTCTTTTTCCTTTCCTTTCTTTCTTTTTTCTTTTTGATTTTAGGACAGGATCTATAGGGTCTACAGGGTCTCACTTCATAGATCAGACTCATAGTGATCCTCCTGTTTATAGCTTCCCAAGTGCTGGGATTACAGGAGTGCACCACCACACCCAGTCTCCATCCCCATCTCAGTGCGCCCCAGGGGATAGGGCTAGCACAGCAGGCCTGGTGATTGAAATCCTGGCTCTTGCCCTTGCATCTGCCCAAGCAGGTGCTTTGATTATTTCTCTTTCTTGACAATATTCTCAAAGGTTGGATTCCAGGAAAGCATCCAGAGAATTTCCCAAGAGCTATATTGGTCATGTTGTTGGGAACTTATTTTTATCTTTGTAACTTTTTTGAATTCTCTTGAATTAGCAATAATGTTTTTGCATTTTTCATTCTTTATGAGTCTAGTAATAAATAGGTAAGTAATTGTGTACAACTTTAACTTCTTTAGACCTCTTAAATTAACACTGAACATATTCTTTCTTGTACCCTTGTTTTGATTCGATATTTGTGACTAGAATTTATGTTTTGAATTATAATCTCATTTTAGGACCTATTAATAAATATGAACCAACTTTTGATCCTACTGAAAGTGCCTGGCACCTTTTGTGTTCATATAAATTATATCATACCCCAGATAATTTGGCTTTCCATGTTGGCATTTTCCTTAAATTCACTTATCTGTTCCCTTTTTCACATTGCCAGTTAAGGAAATTCTCATCATTTTGCTTCAACAATGGCCTGTACTAACACTTTCTTCAAATTCCATTGTGTTCTTCTCCTTTGGGCTCATATACTAACTTTTATTAACATTTTAGCCTTGTTTTGTTCAGGTAACTCTTCATAGCAATTTGGCGGTAATGGATTGAAAACTCAGCATTGATCACATCCTGTACTTTTAGAAAAGTTTTTACTTATTTACTGTTGCTTTCTGGGCAAAGTACACAGTGAAATTCCTGAGGTGAAGAAGTTTCCTTTATTCTTCCTTCATCATTCACTCTCTTGTTATTTCATACTGTTGTGTTTGTTTTTCAATGATTCTAACCAATCGTATTCTGTCTAAACTATGAATACACCTGCTCATACTGTCTTTACTCATATTGAACACTTCCTCTTAAATCACTGACATCTTTATCTTTACTTAAAGTCTATTTTGAACTCTACCTTCATTCTGAAAAATTTTTCTGTCTTCTGAATGGCCAAAAATGCTTACTAGCACATGAGCATTATAGCAAGAACAGATGACAGAAAGAAGGCACTGATCTTTTCGGAGTTCTCAAACTCTCTTCTTTATTATGTCCTGTCTTCATCTCTGTATATGGAGTGCAAAACTTTGTGGACAATGATTATGACTTATTCATGTTTTTAATCCCATACTGCACAGCGTCACTTTCATCTCTAGTAGTTTCAGTATATTAGAAAAATATCTTTCCCTTTTCATTTATGATACTTTAATGTTCTTTGTTGACTGAATCAGTAGATTCAATGGTTCAAGAAAAGCATAGATAAATGCTATGACATAATCTTGAAAAATATGTATTTTTGCAAATTAAGAGATTAAGATTTGAAGAATTCACTTTAAATATTAAGAACAATTTTTGTGGTCTGAAGAAAAAACAATTTCTGTGGTTGAACACAGAATTCCAGATGATAATGGAAGAGAGCTTTCATTAAACAGGAGAGAGAGAGAACAGACACAGTCAGAGATACGCAGAGAAATTATAGCCATAAAGAAGGTGAGGTGACAGGTAAACAGTACATGGGAGAACTGTTCAGAGGAAGCCAGGCACCACTGAGTATCTGTGATCCCAGATCTTCAGGAAGTTGAAGAAGGAAAATCACCAGACTAAGTCAGACTAGGCAACCTAGTGAGAAGTAATCTAAAAATAGAAAATAAAAAAGCGACTGGATACTGTCCAGTGACAGCACACTGATGAGCTCAATCCCCAGAACTACAAAGGCAAAATACAAACCAGAAGCCTTAAACAGTTAGACTGCCATAATTCCTGGTGTGTTTCTTTGTGTATTCATGCATGTTTGCTTTCTGTGGTACTCAAGTTGCAGAGTGGCAGCACTTATAAGTGTGTGAAGTATGCTCCTCACTTGACCTGTGCTCCACGGGGATGTCAGCCAGATGGCAGGGAACCAATGGCTGAAGAAAAACTGAGACACAGAGTAACTTTCAGGGCTGTAGTGCACAGAAGCAGCTTCAAACTTTGGCCTACCTCATAAAATGCTCAGGCAATAAGAAGACTGAGACACTACTGAATGGGGAAACTTTATTGATCGAGGGCAAGAGCCAAAACTTCAGTTGTGATTGACCCTAGCAGTGTCAATTTCTCTTCAATAGAGAAATTTCTTTCTTTCTTTCTTTCTTTCTTTCTTTCTTTCTTTCTTTCTTTCTTTCTTTCTTTCTTTCTTTCTTTCTTTTTTTAAAAATTTATTTCAGACAGGGTCTACAGTGTCTCACTACACAGATCAGACTTAGTGATCCTACTGTTTCCAGCCTCCCAAGCACTGGGATTACAGGTATATGCCACCACGCCCAGTATCAAATGCTGTCTCAGTGCCCCCGTGGGTGGGGCCGATGTGGCACACTGGAGATAAAACCCCAGACACTGCACTCTGCTTAAGCAGGTGGTTTAATCTGCTGAGTTATCAGTCTGGCCTAATAGAGAAGAATTTCTGAAGTGAAGACTAAAGCCAACCAACCTTCCTGTATCAGACTAGAGAGAGACTTGACATATGTTTAGTAGGAAGAATTTCCAGCGGGAACAATGCATTGGAGAATATGAGAAATAGGAGCCCTGAAGAAACTACTTACTTAAAAGAGATTAAGTTAAAGTACAGATTGAAGATTTTCACATTTGGGTGGTAATTGAGATGGGTGCAACATTTAAATGCATAAAATAATGCATATGAGTAATGATAGCTACCTCATGCACCTTTCATATGACAAGCATAGTACTAGGCAGTGAAGATCTCCAAAAAGCAAGAAATGGAGCCTAATTTAGTTTGTAAAATGACAGGGGGAAGGAAAAGCAGATATAAAAATCAAAGATTGCAATAGTTATTTGTATGTGGTAAATATTGCTGTTTTTCTATTATTTTTTGTTTTGTTTTCTAGTGCCCATACTTTGATTATGGCTGGTTTTTCAGGGAAGGATATCTCCTAGTCAGTCTCCAAGATAAATTATCATTAGTGTAAATAATAACACAATCCCATGTGTCCCAGGGTTGCAAAAGTGGGATCATGACCTACTATGATTGTAATGGGAACTGAAAGATTTGGGGAAATATTTTCCTCTTTAATAAATAAAAAACTTGTGCATAGACAATTGCACATTACCATTGCCTCATTTCTCTTTTTTATACTTGGTGGCAGTTGGAGGAAATGTTATAGTTATCTCCATGGTCATAAAAGCCTGATGTGTCACAGAGAAATCAACACAAATTTCAAGACATTTGTGTTTTCGAACCAATTTTAACATGGTCATCTGTCTTTGAAATTAACATTATCCAAATCACACTTTTAAGCAATCTTTGTTAGTTTTCTCTTTTTACTTGAGGAAGTCATTGAATTCTAAATATATGTTAAGACTAAGGTAAGAGCATAGAGGAACCCCAGGAATATGATGGAAAAATAGTATACCATGGATTTTCTATACCTTAATTTAATGTTATGAATATTAAAACACATCCCACCCACATTTACTGAATATACAAAATTATGTTTGGACAACTTAATCATAAAATGTAAAACATCTGATTTTGTAGCGTTTAAACTTTTGTATTCATTAACTGTTACCTTTGAAATTTATAGATAAATTTTCTTCACTTAGAAAGTTAACCTTGTTTAAGAAATATAAGGTTTTAGGGTCAGCCAGATAGCTCAATGGACTAAAGCGCCGGCTTAGACAGGTGCAGGGGCCGGGGTTTGATCCCCAGGATGCCGTGCCGGCCCCGCCCCCAGGGCACACTGAGATGGCGATTGAGACTGGTTGTGTTGGCGCATGCCTGTAATCCCAGTGCTTGAGATGCTGAAAACTGGAGGATCACTACGAGTCCAATCTGTGTAATGAGCACCTGTAGACCCTGTACTAAATACATTTTTTTAAAAAATAGAAGTTTTTAAACTGTAATGTAGACAATTAAATACATATACACATGCATATGTATAGCTTAATATTTAAGGTTGGTTGAACTCTACATTTGAATGTGATGAGTGCGTTTTTCTAATTTGAAATCTATTAGAGGTATAATTACATCATGTTATATATTACAACATATTATAAATTTATTTCCCTGCCCACAGAAATTTTAAAGTACATTTATATATATTTTAGAAAGGAGGTTGCTAAATTTTGGTAAGTTCATGTTAAACCTATAAAATGATTTTTGAAGAATTTATGTCTCTTAAGATACTGTTTTCAAATAAACCTAAATAAACCCTCCTTGAAAAAGACGACCAACAGCCATATATGAAAAGAAGTGCTCAACACCCTTTAAGAGTCAGGTAAGCAAAGATCCAAGCATTACTGTGAGAAAATACCTCACAGTAAGAGGAATGGTTATTATAAAAGACAATAATAAGTACTGACGAAAATGCAGAAACAATGAATCCTCTGGTGGTATGAATGTAAATTAGCTTTGCCATTATGGAAAATAGCATGGTGGTTCCTCAAAAAATGTAAAATTAGAATGACCATATGCCCCAGGAATAACACTCCTGGATATACAGCCAAATGTCATGAAATCAGTATATTGAAGGAATGTCTGCACTTCCATGTTTACTGCAGCATTGAGCACAGTCGTCAAGAAAGAAAGAAATAAACTAAGTGCCCTTCACTGATGAATGGACATAGGAAACATATTGCATATACATTGTGAACTACTTTTCAGTGATGAAGATGGGTAGAACTGGAGACCATTATGTTAAGTGAAATGAACTAACAGCAAAACATGAGTTTAATCTTTTCATATGTGAAATATGAAAAAGTTGATTCAATAGAATTTGAGAACAGAATGGTAGTTACCACAGAGTGAAGAGAGTGCAGAAGACAGAAGGATGGAGAAAAGTTGGTCAGTGGGTCCTAAGTTAGCATCATTGAGGCAGCAGAATTTCTGGGGAGCTGTGGCACAATGAAGTGATTATATATGTACAGTTATATACCATTTACTTATATTGAATAGGAAACATTTTCCTGGTCCCTCTGTTTTATTTTATTTTTTTTTTAATTTTTTATGTATTTGGTACAGGGTCTCACTATGCAGCTTGGACTCACAGTGATCCTCCTGCTTTCAGCCTCCCCAGCACCAGGATTATGGGTGTATACCACCACGCCCAGTCTCAGTGGCTCAGTGCATCCAGGGTGAGGGCCAGCACTGCATGTGGTCCTGTTTCCTCTGGATGGCACTTTGGATTGAGGAAAAAGATGGATCTCAGAAGAAAATATTCATTCAGAAGAGATTAGTTGGGGCCAGGGAGATAGTTTAGTAGAGAATAAGCACTTGCCTGGGAAATGAAGGTCCTGAGTTCAATCGCCAGTACTGGAAAAGAGAGAGAGAGAGAGAGAGA
>NW_004524596.1:4340224-4342417 GCF_000260255.1 Octodon degus | reverse complement strand
TTATTGACTTTATAACCTGCTATGCTGCTGAATTTCTGTATTAATTCTAGTAGCTTCTTGGTGGAGTTTTTTGGGTCTTCCAAGTACAGTATCATGTCATCTGCAAATAAAGATAATTTAACTTCTTCTTTGCCTATTCTTATTCCTTTTATTCCTTTTTCATGTCTAATGGCTGTAGATAATGATTCCAGAACTATATTGAATAGGAGTGGTGATAGAGGACATCCTTGTCTTATACCAGATCTAATAGTAAGATTTCAGTTTTTCCCATTTAGCATTATGGTAGCTGTTGGTTTTTCATAAATGGCTTTTACCAGATTGAAGTAGAGGCCATCTATTCCATTTTTCTGTAGGACTTTGAACATGAATGAGTGTTGGACTTTGTGAAAAGCCTTTTCTGCATCAATGGAGATGATCATGTGGTTTTTAGTTTTTGCTTTATTGATATAGTGTATTACATTTATAGATTTTTGAATATTGAACCATCCTTGCATCCCTGGAATAAATCCTACCTGGTTATGGTGTATGATTATCTTGATGATTTGCTGTGTTCTATTTCCTAGGATTTTTATTGAGGATTTTGGCATCTATGTTCATGAGTGAGATCGGCCTGTAGGTCTCTTTCTTAGTTGTGTTTTTTCCTGGTTTTGGTATCAGTATAATACTTGCTTCCAGGAACGATTTTGGGAGGATTGCTTCCTTTTCAATTTCATGGAAGTTTTGAGGAATATAGGGACTACATCTTTTGTAAATGTCTTGTAGAATTCAGCTGTGAATCCATCGGGACCTGGACTTTTCTTTGCCAGTGTGTTTTTAATTACATCTCGTATTTCATTGGCTGTTATTGGGCTATTGAGTGCGGTTATATCTTGTCAATTCATTTGTGGTAATTTGTACCTTTCTAGGAATCTGTCCATTTCTTCTGTGTGTTCTATTCTGTGAGAGTAAAGATTCTCAAAGTAGTTATTGATAATCTTCTGAATTTCCACTGAGTCTGTGGTAATTATACCCTTTGCATCCTGAGCTAGGACTGTATCTGGGGCTTCCGGGAACGTGGCAGAAATTCCTACACGGTGGGCGGGGTGGGGGAGGTGTTTCAGAGTGGTGGTTGTCATCCCAAGGGGGTGCAAGAGGATCTCACCCATGCTGCACATGTAATGGGACCAGTAGTAGGTCCCACAGGTGCAGGGTAGCTGGAAGCTCTCCCACACACTCTCCGTGCCTGGGTCTTTGGGTTCCCAGAAAGCGCCAGAAATTCCTACTCTGCAGGTGGGGTGGGGGAGGTGCTGTGGAGTGGTGGGGGGCATCCCAAGGGGGTGGAAGAGGGTCTCACCCATGCTGCGCCTGGGCTGGGACCAGTAGTTTCTACTGGTGCATGGTAGCTGGAAGCTCTCCCACACACTCACCAGGTCTGGGCTAGGACTGGGTTTGGGGGTTCCCGGAATGCTGCAATAATTCCTACTGGGAGGGCAGGTTGGGGGAGGTGCTGTGGAGTGGTGAGGGACATCCCAAGGGGGTGGGAGAGGGTCTCACCCACGCTGCACCTGGGCTGGGACCAGTAAGTCCCGCCGGGTCAGGGTAGCCGGAAGCTCTCTGTTATTATATTTTTGTAAAGAAATATATGAAACTACTCAAAAGGAAAGAACATCTGGGATGGTGGTAAGGAAAAAAGAAAGAAGAGAAAAAAAAAGAAAAAAAAAAAATATATATATATATATATATATGTGTGTAAACAAGATAGCTAACATAATTGTACTACTAATTTCTGTTAGTTCATTTTTACACTTATATCATTCATCAGTTTTGTATGCTTGTTATCTTGTAATCTGAGCAACTACTTTGAAGATAACAATATGCAGTATAATTACAACTGTAATTTCCTATCATCTTGTTTTGAGATTCAGTACGCTTTCAGTGTTATTTTTTTCCTCTTTAAAATAATTAAATATCGGACAGCCAGATAGCTCAGCAGACTAAAGCACCTGCTTAGGCAGAGTGTAGCGACTGGGTTTGAGCGCTGGCACATGGTGCTGGCCCCACCCTGGGGTACGCTGAGATAACAATTGAAAGTGGGCCTGGTTGTGTGCCTGTAATCCCAGCACTTGGAAGGCTGAAAACAGGAAAATCACTACAAGTCCGATCTGTGTAGTGAGACCCTGTACTAAATATAAAATAAAATAAAAAAATCTGGAA
>NW_004524596.1:4333458-4337433 GCF_000260255.1 Octodon degus | reverse complement strand
TGTGGCGAGATGTTCTGCTCCTGGACTAGCAGGTTGGATCTATTCTCTACACTCTCCCCTGCAGAGGTTGCAGCTGCAGGATTACACCTGAGGCGTGTATGCCAGGCCTGAGCTGTGCTGGACCTGGGCTAGGACTGGGTCTGAATGATTCTTATAAACTAAACTTTGATGTATTTGATTTTAAGTGAACTCTATTCCATATAATATAATATTCAAAGAACTTGAAATATTATAAGGACTCCTAAATTTTAGTGTCAGATAAATTTTACTGCCTCTCAAAGGATTATTGAACCAGTATAAGAATTATTTTACTTACAAAATAAGAAAATATTTCATAGTTATTGGCCATGTGAATAAAGGCAGTTTGGGAGCTTTGTTCTTTCAGAATAGAGAGGACAATATTCTTGAACTGTCATTCTGAGGCCTCTGGATGTGTGGTAAATGGAGTGTGTTCAGAAGGAAAAATTCAAATCCTCATAGTTTGTAGAATCATTGCTCAAGAATATATAAGGACTTTTCTTTGTTTTAACTAGTCCACTTCCAGTGTAGTCAAAAAGGTAATGATTTCCTTAATCAAAATTTCTGATTCATACAAATAAACTAATTAAAGATCTAGGGCCGGTAAGATAGCTCAGTGGCTCAGGGCTGGGATCTGATTCCTGGCACCATGTGCCACACCAGCTGCACCCCAGGGTGAGCTGAGGCAGCGATGGAGTCCTAGTGTGGTGGCTCACATCTGTAAGGCTGGAAACAGGAGGATCACTATGAGCTCAAGCTGCATAGTGAGACGCTACACACACACACACACACACGCACGCACAAATAATAATTAAAGATCTGCTCATATAAATTTAATTTCTATTACTTTTTGGCTTTTTCTTTTCCAGGTATGACTTCAAAGGCTAAAGACAGAGGCCTGTTATTCTTCCATATCTCAACATTTTATTTTACATTCAACTTTGTTATTGGTCCATTCCTTGAAAACACTGATCTCCGATTTGGGTATTATGTGAACAGTAATTATAGATTGCATTCTACTTCCATTCTACTCAAAATTTGAATATGGAACATCTATAATAAAAGTTTTCTTATACTTCTCAACACGAGTCCCCCAGTACTTCTTGAGAAAAAGACAGATCTGTATTGTTATAGTTTGTGTCTAGTTGTCCCCCCAAAGCCTCATGGGGTCATGGGGCGGGGACTTTTAGAGTTTGAGATTAACTCATGATCCACTGGGATTATAGATTTTAGTACTGCTGGGATTATGGGTGTGAATGCTACACCCAGCCTGAGGTAGATAGCCTGAGTGTAACGTGAGACAGAAAGACAGACTTCTCTGTTGCCACTGTTGCTGCTACTCCTCCATTTTGCTCTGTCTTGCTCTTTGCCACCACCATGAAAGGTTGTTCTCTTTTCTTTAGTACTCTGTCTTAAAGCCAGCCAAGTATGGACTGAAACCTCCAGTAACTGTGAGCTGAATAAACCTTTACTTCCTTCATTTGGGTGTTGGGTATTTGACCCAGCAAGGAGAGAAGAGTAACTGAGACACATAAAGAAAATAGCAAAAAACCAGAAATGATCTCTTCTTATAATTTAGAGCTCCATGAATCAGTAGTAAATGGAAAATGTTTGAAAGGAAAATTTCTAATCTTCCCTGCTTCTATACTTTTGCATTAAAAATAATTAGGGGATTACTTTTGTATTTATTATTTTATTTCCAAGATCTACTTTTTGACAGGAGTTAGTTACGTAGACTTGTATAGTATTTCATTTTTAAACATTATCTGGGGCTGGGGAGATAGATCAGTGATCTAAGCTCCAGCCTGGCAAGCAGAGGGACATGGGTTCCATCCCTGGTACTGCTTGTTGCACCAGCCCTGGAAAGCAGGGCGTGCCCTGTTGGTCTCAGAGACCAGGTGTGGTGGCACAGGCCTGCAATGCCAGCGCTGGGGAGACTGAGACAGGAAGATCACTAAGAGTCTGAGCTGCATAGCAAGACCCTGTAGCAAATTAATAAACAATTAAAAAAAGACATTGTTCTTCATATTGTATGTCATTCACTAGGTGTATGTAGTCTAAATTAAAGGAAAGGTATTGTATGATTGTATCTATATCAAAATAATGATGCTTAATTTTTCTGGAGGAGCAGTGCATGGATACAGTGCATGTCTAGCATGCCTCAGGCCACAGGTTGTGTCTCCAGCTCTACTCAAAATGACATGCAAACAAAAATAAAATAATCCCTCAAAGACCTGAACTTATTATTTGTAATACCTATTGTGTATCTATTATGTTAAAAAAAAAAGTGTAAGTGTGAGTTGCAATTCCCATGAATGATACAGCGGAGGAGCTACTTGCTCCTCTATTGAGCGTGTGAGTGGAGCCCATAGCAAGCCTGTCTGTAATTGTCGAAGCCGGCTATCAAACCCTGGCCTATCCAGCTCCACATCCCACAATCCTCATTTTATTACTATCTTTGGTGAAGTTGCACAGACTTGTACACGGAAAGGAGAAGACTATGTGAGGCGCAGATAACATTTTAGGAAGTTTGGGGACAGGAGAAGTAAGCAAAATTGTGAATATGAAAATAACTGAGTGAACCATATTCTACATCATTCTTTGGAAAATAAAATTATATGAAAAGACTCTGAATACAAACAAATTAAGCAGACCATGCTGATAAACTAATTTCACAATCTTCCACAGTTTTTAAGTTAAGCACACATTTCTAAATTACACACGATTCAAAAAAGGCACAATGTAAGCTATGAAATGTTTTAAGTGCATTAAATCACAGCAAAATGTTGCCTAAGAATATAGATTTCATCTAATGCTATACTTAGGTAGATATTTAATCTTAGATTATCAATAATGGGAAAATGAAAAAGAAATAAGCTAATCAGTCACCTAAAAAAAGACCCCAAATTCTAGTCCCCCAAAATTATATAAGGGAGGAAAAACTAAAGAATGCAATGAAAGTAAAAAACCTCAAAGTCCATCATTTAATACAGATAGCAACATCCCAAACTTGTTTTCCTAGAAAATTGATAACACTTGCTGATTAGCACTCAGTGAAACTGAGAAACAAAATAAGGCATGAACAGCAGCACCAAGAATAAAAAAGAAGCACCAGATATGGTGGTATATGCCTGTAATCCCGGCACTTGGGAGGCTGAGGCAGAAGGATCACTGCTAATCTGAGACTATTTGGGTGACAAAGTGGGTTTAAGACCATCCTGAACTTCAGCGCAAGACTCTAATCCTAAAAAAGACAAATGCCCTCCAATACCCAAAACAAAACGAAGAAAAACAAATGAAACATTCCAACTGCTCCACTGATGTTGAAATAATTACTACAAAGATAAATATAAAAAGTTTAATAATATGTTATTATATATTTTTTAATTTCTGCACTAGGCTTTCCTATAGTTTATTAAAGATACTGTTTTATAATGGAAAAAAGTTAACAGTATAAACATTAGACAATTGGGGATTAATAAAAATCTTTTATGACTCCATCATATGCTAGAATGTCCCCACTAAATTATATCCAGAGAGATACTAAGAATTTTTTTGACAGTTGCAAATCAAATTGGTAGGACAGTTTCAATAATTAACACATTGCATAAATTCTTCCTAGTGGTTAATTGCTATACAAGATGTGGACATGACATTCTATTTACAAACACCATTAGAACAAATCCCTCTATTCATTAAGAGAATGTAACTATATATATTTATATCTTAACCACTTTGAATACACAGATACAAACTGGACATTCCTTTTTTGGTAAGTAACATTATTTGAATATTATAGGTGTGTAAACTTAGCAAAATATTTTAAGAGAGTCCAGTAGCCTATAATAGTTTTTGGTCTTCTGCTTGACTGGCAATGTCAGAAATTGTTGACCTGAGTCCCCCACAGCTCAACATAACAGCATGGCTTTACTTCTTATATTTAGCTTTTATACTTTT
>NW_004524596.1:4318852-4328302 GCF_000260255.1 Octodon degus | reverse complement strand
ACTTTGGAAAGTCTGATAAATGTAGCTGAAAAAAATCATATGCTATTCTTTTTTTACTTTTGTTTTTTGTTTTTTCAGTGGAACCAGGGATTAAACTCAGGCCCTTGAGCTTGCCAGGTAGGCGCTTATTCTACTGAGCCATCTCCCCGGCCCCGGTATCCTATTCTAATTCATAAATTATGGCTGTAAACATTTGAGAATGATTTTCTGTCTTTCTTTTATCTTTGCTTTCTTTTCTTTTCTTTTCTTTTCTTTTCTTTTCGTTTTTTTTTTTTTTTTTTTTTGGCCTGCTCAGGCTGCCTTAAGGGTGGGTCTGCTAAGGCAGGTAGAGGTGGGGATTGAACTGCGGTATCCTGCCCCTGACTGCATTTGCATGAGCAGGAGCTGAAACAACTGAGCTAAGTAGCAGGCCCCCAGAAACTTGAGAAGGATTTTTTTTTGTGGGGGGGCTGGGTCAGGCTGCCTTAGGGGTGGGTCTGGGGATTGATACATGGTATCCTGGGCCTGACTGCATTTGCATAAGCAGGCACGTAAACAACTGAGCTACCAGCAGGCCCCCAACATTTTAAACAGAATATAAATAACCTAATCGAGGATTATTGTTCTGAAAAAAAAGTGCAAAGTAGATTCATTTTACGTACCTGTCTGTTTTAGCATGTTAAAATTAATTAATATATCAAAGAAAAGGAAAAATCTTTGTATTTTGACTATATGAATAGAGGAACAAGATTTGAGGAGCTCAAAATTAAAACCTAAAAAATCTTTAAAAATTCAGAATTAAAAGACTCTTGAAAGTAAGTTAGTGGAATTTTATAAAGAATGACAGGAAAAATACTGAGTGGTGAAATGCTGGCAGCAATATAAATTTTCCAAGTTTCTGGAAAAAAAGAAAGAAAAGATAATTTTAAAAATGAAAATTAGAAGATAGCAATACACAAATTACTAAGCATTTTTACTCTCCAAAAATCTTGCTTTGAGGTTTCATACCATTGTTTTCATTTTCTTCAAAATACGAAAAAATTAATGATTGGGAAAAGTAAAGGGATCCCAAATAGCAAAAACCTAAAATAAAATTAGAAAGGAAATAATGGAAACACTTAATAAAATACAACGCAATTGCATAAACCCAAAAGAATTGGAATGCAGAATACAATTGTTATTGTTTATATCTTACTGTATCCCCCAGGGCTTATGCAGTCATAGTGTGGACTTGTAGGCTTTGTGATTAATTCATGATCCAGTTCTGGGATTATGGTTGTGAGTGCTGTTGGGATTATAGGTGTAAATGCTGCTGGGATTATGCGTATGAGTGCTACATGGACCTGGGGCAAAGACCCTGAATGCAACACAAGGGAGACAAACTTTCTCTCTGCTGCCATTGTTACTGCCACACCTCCCTTTTGCTCTCAGTGCTTTGCTGGTTTCCACCATCAAGAGCTGATGCCTTCTGCCATGCAGCACTTGCCTCACAGCCAGCTGAGTATGGCCTGAAACCTCCATAAACTGTGAGCTAGATAAACCTTGCCTTCCTTAATTTTGGATGTTGGGTATTTTGTACCAGCAAGGAGAGAAAAGCAACTGAAACAACAATGTATTGAAAATTATTATCAGGGCCAGCACAATAGCACAGCAGACTAAGTGCCTGCTTAGGCAAGGGCAGGGGCCAGGGTTCAATCCCTGGCACCACATGCCCCACTGGCCCTGCCAAAGTGAGTGCCACCGAGACCAGCCATGATGGTGCATGCCTATAATTGCAGCACTGGAGAGGCTGAAATCAGGAGGATCACTACACATCCAAGCTGCATAGGAGACCCTGTACAAAATAAGAAAAAAAGAAAAGAAAAGAAAATTATCATTTCCACTCTTTTTTATTGTGGCAAAATTTACCTAGTATAATATTTATATTTAAGTCATTTTAAGTGTTCATTTCAGTGGTGTTCGTAACGTTCATATGTTTGTTTTACACTCACAAGTATTTCTGGAAGTGTTTCATCTTTCTACAACTCAACACCCATCGAGTACTCTGTTGTAGCTCTCGCTCTAACCCATGGCAACCTACCATTCTACCTTCTTTGGCCTCTGTGAATTTCCCTTTTATAGTTATGTACAGGGAATGGAATCATATCATGTGTGCTATGATGTCTTCAGGGTTTATCTGTTTAATAGCATGAGCAGAATTTCTTTCTTTTTAAGGCCGTTTAACATTCCACTGTATGTGTACACCACATGTGTTTATCCATTGTTCTGTCATTGATTATTTAGGTTGCTTCCACCTTTTGGAAAATATGAACACAAGTGCTGTGATCATTGGTCTGCCAATATACATTCATGTCCCAATGTAGACAATAACTAAATTTTTATTTGGTTTCATATGAGCTAAGGAAACATGTGATTATAAGTAAAGGTTGTATATGGATAGATTTCTGGACTTATATGTAAACTTAAGAATTATGTAATTCTTTATGCCTATTTTAAAATATATTTTAATTTTTAAATGTTTTTTCATCATATTCTGTAGGGACTTAAAGTTCAACATATTAATACTTGATGAAAAATACCTGTTCCATGTTATGCCTAAGATGTTTGATATTCAGGCAGATAGTGAGGTTAAGCTTAACTGCCTAGGTTGCATGGTAATAACAATAAGCTTCTCTTCTGGAGGGTTAATAACTTAAGTTTTCAGACCAAATTAGAGAAAAAGGATGGCCGCAAGGAAAGCCAACATTTTGGCCCTAGCCTTCCAAGGTCAAGTAAGACTCAGTACATATGAAAACTTGTACTGTAATGTCATGTAACTCAGTAGTGTCCCACATTTTCTGATCAAGGAGATTATGGGGCCAAAGAGGAAAGTGATCAGTGATGTAGAGTGTGCCTAAGGAGAGTCACATGGAGAGAAAACATTCTCTGAAGCTTTCACAGAGAGCACATTGGCCAAGCAATGGCCGTGACTGCTCCACATGGCTGACATTGAAAAGGATCTACAATCTGAGGTACAGGATCTCAGGAAAAATCCTGACTGGATTTGACTGACCATATCAGACCCAAAAGCTACAACTCTTGTTGCATAGGTCTTGCTTTATCTTGGTCTTAACCATCCAGCAGAAAAGTATAAAAACAAAGTAGAAGAAGTAAAGCTATGCTGCTATATTGAGCTGTAGGGGAATCATGTCAACAATTTCTGACATTGCCAGTGAAGTGGAAGACCCAATACTATCATGGACTACTGGACTCCTAGATTATTTTGCTGAGTTAGCATACCTATAATATTCAAATGATAGAACTAAACAAAAAAGGAGATGCAAATGAATGTCCATTTTGTATCTGTGTATTCAAAATGGTTAGGATAGATATATAGTTACATTCTCTTAATGAATAGAGGGATTTGTTCTAATAGAGTTTGTAAATAGGATATCATGTCTGCATCTTGTACAGCAAATAACAACTAGGAAGAAGGCATGCAATGTGTTAATTATTGAAATTGCCCTACCAATTTGGTTTGAAACTGTCTCATCGCTATTTGTTTATCAATAAAATTATGGAAAAATATAAATAAATAAATAAATAAATAAATAAAGAAGATATAAAAGAGAATCATTAATCCTTGATTATTCTGGGATATTTACAAATGTGACAATTAACGCATATCGTCTGAAAGAACTCTCAGGATCAGACTTTGAGGTTCACAAAAGATTACGGGGAGGGACTAAACATCAATCCCTGAACCTCCCAATAATAAACATGCACATCCAGTCACCTTGAGAAGAGAGTAACACCTTCTCTGAAAGTGTAGAGAGAAAGCCTCCCTATCTGTGAAGGCCAACAAGAAATCAATATCTTAGCTTAATAAAAATGATTTACTGGGCCGGGAAGATGGCTCAGTGGAATAAGCGCTTCCCTGGCAAGCGCAAGGGCCTGAGTTCAATCCCTGGTTCCGAAAAAAAAAAAAAAAAAAAAAAAAAATGATTTACTGACAAGCGAAATTCTGAAGCATGCACTTAAGAAGAAACAGAAATGTTGAAAAATGAATGATTAATATAGAAGACAATAAGATAAATGAAACAAATGGTACAACTCTATATTTAAATTGAAATGAATACATTAATAATTTTGAGAATAAAAATTATTATACCTGAAGTAACTGACTACATAACTTTGAAGAAACAAGAAATTCACTTGACTGTCAAGACTGCTAGAAAATCCAGATTAAAATGTTACTGTTTTAAAAAAGACACATTAAAATAAGGATACAGAAAGGATAAAGTTACAGGAAAGGACTAAGTAGATAAATGTGCAGCATTCTTTAGAAATTTGTAGTTAGAGAGAAAATATAATGGTTCAATTACCTAAAAGAATTGAAGTAAATCAACCATTGAACTATATGAAAAAATTAAAAATTATGACATGAAGTTTAACCAACTTAATAATCAACTATTCAAGCAGATATGATCACAAATCTAAATATTTGAACATCACAAATGGCAAACTTGAACCCCAACTTGGCATCGAAGAGTATATTTTTCTCTTAAATTCACAAAAGTTAAGAAACATTGACCACATATTAGTCTCTAAACTCTCAGCAAATCTTTAGTCTCATTATGTAGAACATATATAAAACAATTAAGTTTACAATTTTATAACACGATTTAAAAAGTAAAAGCATATGACTTTGGAGAGAGGGAAAAAAGCCTATGACATTTGTGTGAAAATTATATTTGATTATTAATATAAGTGAAAGGCTAGTAATAAAGAATAAAACAAATAATACATTTGTAGACTTACTGAATGTTGCCAAATCCTTCGTTATCAGAAAGATGAGTTAACAATGAACATAATATTTAAGTTAACTTAATCCTAGGAACAGAAATGTTTTGCTTTTTAAAAATTCGTAGGTGCTTTCCTAGAATAGAGTTCACTGAGTGTGTTGCTGGGATCGCTCCCCAGTCTAAGTGCCTGCCTGGCAAGCTCAAGGGCCTGCGTTTGATCGCTGGTACTGCATGTCATGCTGGCCCCAGAACCCTGGGCATGCCATGCTGACTCCGAAACTGGGCATGGTGGCCTATTCCTGTAATCTCAGCACTGAGGAGGCTGAGACACGAAGATCACTATGATTCTAAACTAGCGAGACTCTGTAACAAATAAATAATAAATAAATAAATAAGTAAAATTTTAAAAAAGAGTTCACTGCGGGCAGGCCAAATAGTTCAGCAGACTAAAGTGCCTGCAATCAGGCGCAGGGGCTCTTTGATCCCTGGGTGTGCTGTGCCAGCCCCGCCCCCGGAGCGCTCTGAGACAGCAATTGAGTCTGGGTGTAGTGGTGTTTGCATGTAATCCCAGCTCTTTGGAGGCTGTAAACAGGTGGATCACTTTGAGTCCGATCTAGTAATGAGACCCTGAACACTCTGTAGACCCTTCTCCCATCGCCCCCCAAAAACGATTTCACTGAGTAAAGATATAATTTTATCAAATGGCAAAGAATAATTTAAAAGTATTAATATAGAAGACACAATATATTAAACTAGGAACAACTTAATAATGAGATTTTAGTAAATCTCAGAATACTAAATTATATCTCCAAATACGAGGTAATTTGCAAATTAGTATGGACAATATATTTAAAAGTGTGATAGTAAAATTGTCTTACATTTTTCATATCTTCTTTGGCCTAATACTCTGGTTTACCATCTGTATAGACGATAATTAACTTTATAAGTTCTTATAAAATAAATAAATGATGGTGATGGTTGAAAACAATAAAGGGAACAGAGGGAGAGAGGAAAAGGTAGAGAACTAAAATATGTTATGTATATGTACCAATCCCCTGCAGTAGATGAAGTCATTATGTTCAGCAAATATGCAGTAGAAAAAGTAAAAAAAAAAAAGTGGCAAAAAGATTCTAATTAGTGAAAGTTATACTATAAATTATTCTATGACAGTTGCTATTGCCAATTCTATTTGATATAGGATTGGAAGTTCTTAGGCTTCACAATAAGAGAAAAAGGAAAAGTTGATATTAAAGCAGATAAAGAATCACAAAATTATCATTTTTACCATTTAAAAGACTCTACCCATACCTTTTCGAATTATCAAAATGCACAAGAGCTGCTCAACAAGACTTGTCTGAATTTTTTCTTTACCAGTGACATACATTTAGAAATTAAACATTTAGAGGGCATTTGTAACATCAGAATAATATAAAAATATAAATTTAGCAAAACATATAAATCCTTTATAAATAAAAGTATATGTTTTATTGGAATAAATCTTATAAGTTCTAAATATATGTAGAATATTTAAAATGATGGCAATGATTAACAGGTTTTCTATTGCCTATTATGTCACAGATACTGTTAAAATAATAGATTGTTCCCTTGATGATTGTATGACATAGCCAATGTTATTATCTAAACTTTATAAATAGAGTGGTACAAGCATTAGGAAGTCAAATGACTATTTTTGATGTGTCTGGGAAGTATTTTTAAGATTCACATCAGCACATTCACTTCAGAACCTCTGAACTCAGACACCAGAAAATGATAATATTTTAATGGTAAATCGGTAGACTCATTATATTAAAAAATGATATTTTAGATTGGACTGTAAGTGTAATGAATATTTAAAACTTAAAGCTACACTTTCCTTGTAAGAGGTAAATTTTTAAAAGTATATAAAACTGTCGTGACTGGCAAGAAGAGTTTTGAAGTTCAAAAATGGAGAGAATGTTTCTAAAATATTAAATTAAACATTCTGTTATTATTCAGGAATGAGATAAAGGAGTAGAAACTTCAGGAATAGAGTCACAATTGATACATATGCCATTCTCTTGGAAGGGATAGTGTATTTAGTGATGATAGTAGAACAACCGGCTCATCATATTGGTAAAATGAAAATGTATGTTTATCTTACATCTGAAATACAATCAATTGAGATTTGAGTGGGAAGGAAAAATTGTAAAGCTTTTACTGGATAGAATAAGATATTTTTTTGAGGTGGATAATTTTTTTTGAATATACAAAATTCCCAAATAATAAGATGAAATTCTCTGTACTATCTATTTTATTACTTTAAAAATGAAAGTTCATATTCTGATAGACTAGATTTTTTTTTTTTTTTTTTTGCAGAACCGGGGATTGAACTCAGTCCTTGCACTTGCCAGGGAAGCGCTTATTCCACTGAGCTATCTCCCCAGCCCCCTAGACTAGATGTTTTGAATAGGACAATTTTAGCAAATTTAAATTTACAGGATTTTTAGTCTTTTGAAAGATTGATAAAGGAGAGGAAATAATATATTTGATGTCCAGAATTAGTGGAAATTATAATTATAGACATAAAATAGATTAAGGAAAATGTTAGAGATCAAGATGTGTTACTTCATAATTATTCATTTGAAGTCCATGGGAAATATCATTTTTCCCCCCATGGGAAATATCTTAACAAAACAAGATGGTCAAAATTTACAGTTTTATATAGTTTTAAAAATTTACCTATTATGTAGAAAAAGAAGCTTTAAGTGTTAAATTTTCATTAAACTTTAAAGTCCAATCTAAAATTGATGATTAAAATATGGGTTTATTTTATAAAAAACAGAAGAAAACAATTTGTTTCAACGTATAGCAGAATTTATAACTTTAAAAGTTTCTCAAACAATGTGCAATGAAGTATTTCTATGTCTAGAGTAGTATTTTAGCATTTTTCAAATTTTGGGTTCTCAATAAATTTTGTAAATCTTAAAAATTAATAAGGATCCACTGCTCTTGCAACCTTCTGTTGCAAATTAGAGATTGAAAAATTTACAAAGAATTTTATTGCTTCTAAAAATATATAATGTGTTACAATGAATAGTACTCTTGAAAAATGAATATATATTCCAAGTAAGACAATTTTAAACTAGTGTCATCATTTCAGATTTTGCAGTCTCTTTTTAATGGTTTCATAGAAAGTTAAATAGAAGCAATTCAATTAACATATATGCATCTTTATTCAATTTGTTGCAATACAGCGCTTAAATTAAGATATAAAAAGAAAATTTTGTCTCTCTTTGATGTGTAGTTGGAAAAAAGTGTACTTTAATAGTTTTTTTATTCACATAATTGCAAGTAATTCTTAACACTACACCCAAACTTGGTAGACGAGCATATCTAAGACATTAGTTTCCCTAACCCCTTTGCCAAAGATAGGGTAGCTGAGAGTGCTTGGAGTTGTTTCTCAATCTTCTATTCTGTTCCGTTGATCATGGGTCTGTTTTATGCCAGTACCATGCAATTTTTTTTATCAATGCAGATTTGCAGTAAAACTTCAAATCAGCAATTGTGATGGCTCCTGCCTTGCCCTTGTTTCCCAGAAATACTTTTGATATCCCAGGTCTCTTCTGGCTTATGTGAATTTTAGGATTGTATTTTCTAGTTCTGTGAGGCATGCTATTGGTATTTTGATAGGGATAAAACTGATTTTGTACAGCAGATTTGGAAGTATGGCTATTTTCCCCATACTGGTTCTGCTGATCCAAGGAAAGGGGATATTATTTCACTTTCTGGCATCTTCTTTGATGTCCTTTTTAAGTGTTCAATGTAATAGTTGTTCACTTCCTTTGGTAGTTCATCTTCTAAATATTTCATGTCTCTTGACGCTATTACAAAATGCATCTTTTCCTCTAATTTCTGTCTTGGGTGAGTCTCTATTATTCATGCATAGGGATAGTATGGATGTTTGAGTGTTGACTTTTTATCCTGGTATGCTATCAAATTCTGTTATTCATTACAGGAGCCTTTTGGTGTGTCCTTTAGTGAAGCACCATGTCATCTAGAATAATGATAATTTAACTTTTTACTTTCCTGTCCACATTGCTTTTATTTCTTTCTCTTGTTTAATTGCTCTGGTTAAACTTTTTCAGGGCTGTATCTAACAAGAGTGATGACAGTGGGCATCCTTGACTTGTTCCTGATTTTAAAGTGAAAGCTTTCAGTTTTTGATTGTTGAGTATGATTCTGGCTGCTCTTTTGTCATAGAAGGCTTTTATCATGTTGTGAGAGATAATGTCTGCTATTTCATTTTTCTGCAGGCTCTTTTTTTTGTCATGAATCAGTACTGGACTTTGTCAAATGCTTTTTCTGTGTCTATTAGGATGAGTGTGCAGTTCTTGTCATTTATTCTATAAACGTAGTGTGTCACATTTATTGATTTGTATATGTTGAACCTTCTGTGCACTCTTGGAATGAACCCTACTTCTCATGGTTTTTCATTATTTTCTCTTTTTCATGGTTAGGAGCACTCTGTTTGCCACTAACCTTCTGAAGATTTTGCATCTATGTTATTTAAGGAGATTGACTTGCAGTTGTCTTTTTCTGGTTAAATCTTTCTCTGGTTTTGGTAGAAGGATAGTGCTTACTTTGAGGACCGACTTTGGAGGTATGAGAGTTTGAGGATTATTGGCATTAGATCATTTCTAAAGTTGTA
>NW_004524596.1:4317212-4318752 GCF_000260255.1 Octodon degus | reverse complement strand
AGTTGTAGCTTTTGGGTCTGATAAGGTCAGTGAAATCCCCTCAGGATTTATCCTGAGATCCTTCCTGTACCTCAGATTGTCAATCCTTTTTCAGTGTCAGCCATGTGGATGAGTCTTGGCCATTGCTTGGCCAATGTGCTCTCACTGAAAGCCTGAGAGAACATTTTCAGTAATGTGACTCTCCTTAGGCACACTCTACATCACTGATCACTTTCCTCTTTGGCCCCATAATATCCTTGATCAGAAAATTTGGGACACTATCAAGTTACATGATGTAACAGTACAAGTTCTCATGTCTTGAGTCTTAATTGACCTTGGAAGGCTAGGACCAAAAGGTTGGCATTCCTGGCAGCCCTCCTTTTACTCTAATTTGGTCTGCAAACTTAGGTTGTTAACCCTCCAGAAGACAAGCTTATTGTTATTACCATACAACTTAGGTTGTTAAGCTTAACCTCACTATCTGTCTGCATATCAAACATTTTAGGCATAACATGGAATAGGTATTTTTTCATCAAGTATTGATATGTTGAATTTATGTCCCTACAGAATATGATAAAAAATTTTAAAAACTAGTATATATTTTAAAAATAGGATTAAAGAATTATATACTTCTTGTGTTTACACATAAGTCCAAAAAACTAACCATATACAACCTTGAAGCAGGACAGTCCCATAATATTTCTTTTCCTGCCTCTTGCTTTCATCACCACCCCCTTCTTTTTGAACAACGTCTACCCGAGAGACAGCATAGCAGCAACTGGCATGTCATGACAAGCAGCCCATATTCAGAAGACCAGAATGACAGGCACTCCAACCACGAAACTACTATTACAGATTACCATCTGCAGTGGAGTTGCTTAGTTCCCAGTTATCAGTATATATAGTTAGTCAGGCTGAGAATCTTTCCAATTAACTGCTAGATTCAAAAATGTTCTGGAGATTATCAGGATCATTGCCTTGCTCATCTTCTACATATAACTGTATGGCTTGACATTGTCATGTTTCCTAGCTCTTCTCCTTTCCCTCTCTTGATTAGTTAGTCCTTGAGGTCCTGCTTTCCTCTACTTGTATTGTATCTTTCTATTTGTATTTCTTCTTTTGAGTTCTTATACTAGGGAAACTATACAATAGTTACACATGTGTGTCTGGTTCATTTCACTTATGAGTATATGTTCAAGTGGCATCCACTTCAATATAAAGACTTCAAGTTTATCATTCTTAGTAGCTGAATAATACTCCATTGTGTAAAAATACCACATCTTTTTTAACCATTCCTCAAGTGATAAGCATGTTGGTTGTTTCCAAGATTTGGCTATCATAAATTGTGCCGCTATAAACATAGGCACACATATATCATATGATATGATATTTTCAGATCCTCTGGGAAAATTCCAAGTAGTGGAATAGCTGGGGATTTCCAGTCCAACTTTTCTAATGAGTCTCCACACTGATTTCCATAACGGTTGCACCAGTCTACTTTCCCACCAGCAGTGGAGAAGGGTTCCTTTTTCCCCACAGCCTCTCCAACATTTGTTGTTGG
>NW_004524596.1:4310235-4317112 GCF_000260255.1 Octodon degus | reverse complement strand
AGAGAGAGAGAGAGAGAGAGAGAGAGAGAGAGAGAAAGAGAGAGATTAGTGTTTCTATCAAGTTGGAAATTTGGGAAATTTTATCTTTTAGTGACAGGCGAATATGTCAAGCATCACATAATGTCTCACAACTATTTTCTTAGTCACTTTCCTCATCAGTGAGACACAATACCTGCCACCCACACTTAAGGAGGAAGCATGGATTTTGGCTCACAGTTTGTAGAGGTTTCAGTCCTTAGCCAACTGGCTCCAGGGCAGAAGTGGAAGGGTCAGAGAGGGAAGGGAGAGTCTGGGGAAAAGGTAAACCTCTCCTGGCCATGTCCCAGGGACCTTCATGCCAGGGCAGCTACACCACCTGCCTAACCCAGTCACCTTCAAACACCCAGGCTTTGGGGGGCATTTTCACTCCAAATCATAAGGAATATTTGCAAGTTTCATGCATCAGTTAAAAAGGAATTTAAATATAGAACAGCTAACATTGCCTTCCTATCCTTAAATGTGGTATCTTTTCATTTATCTAAATCTATTTGATGCACTTCATCAGTGGTGTAAAATGTTAATCGTCTGGATCTTGCTTCTGTGTTACTGAATATATACCAATTAATTTAGTGTTAAGTTCCGTATTTGTTGCCATATAGGAAGGTGATGTGACTACCAGGATAGGTAATTTTTTCCATATCAATGGTTTTCTCTCCATTTTGTGAGTGTGTTGCTCAGGCTGGTATCTCTTCTATAATAGCCAACGGCAATGAGGACAGGGAAATTATTGTGATGTTCCTGACTGCAGAGAGAATGTGCTTATTCTTTTTTTATTAAGCTCTATTCTTTCTTCATTAGCTTTGACTTTTTTATTTGGAAGACACCCTTATCAGTCTCAGAAAGTTCCCTCCAATTTCTGGCAGTCCATTCTGTGTCTGTGCGTGGTGAGTGTTGCTATTTAAAGCTTTTCCTTCGCATTTTGAGGTCTTTTAATTTTGCTGTTTATGCTACTTCTATGATGGGTGATAGTAATTGATTTCTAGTCAATAAACATGCAATTCTGGAATAAATTCTATTACTTATGGTATATAAATTTTGCACATTGCTGAACCTTTTCTTTTTTGCTTATTCATTTGTTTAGTGATTTAACAATATTAGTTTAGTGAAGCCCACTGCGTCTGAACCCTTTGTTAGCACTGTAGTATGCCCAGCTGCCGCACATGGTGATTTCAGCAGAGCTTCTTGGTACTTTTCCTTATCTCTTGTTAGATTTTAGCATCATACCCATCTGTTGGGCTTTATTAATTCCTTCTTGGTTATTCTATTATCTCTGATGATGTCTTTGGTCATTAATCTATCATAGTCTGATCCAATCAACCATGGCTCTTTTGCAAAGACAGTTTTTCCAATCTTTCTTCAGCCTTTGTTCTGATCTTAAAAGGGGACAGCTCTGATTATTCTCTGGTACCCTAGCTGACCTCTGGTATAGCTTGTTGCTTTTGTAAAGATATCAGCCTTTTATTAATACCCTAGTATCCAAATCCTGATTGCTTTTGAGAGCAAATTTGGGGTTGATTTTCCACAAAATTTGTTGATAAAATGTCATTTCCTTTTGGGACAGTTTCATTGTGGGTTTTTTTTTTTTTTTCAAGTCAATGTCTGTCTCTCTCAGAGACACTTCCGACCACTGCTTTGGAAAGGTGTGAAGGATACCCTTTCCTTATAAGTAGGCCTGCTTCTAGTGCTTTGCCTGGTGCTCTGGCTTGTATCTCCCATGTGACTTGAATTTACACAATTAAACGTTGGATTGTTTTCTAACCTAAAGGTATTTCTGTTCATCCTAAACCTAAGTATTTTACTGTGAACATTAGCCTTTATTTTACATAATCTGACATAGTCTGATATTTAATCTGTAACAGACATAGTGAAACAAACCTAAAGATTCAGTACTGACTCTTTCAAGTTTAATCATCTCCCATCTTACCTTCGTTCTGAAATTCATGCCACCATTTATACATTTCTCTTTTTAACCATATTTGACTTCAGAATTAAGGTTGCTGAGAGGCATTACTACTCATGCAAAGGGAATGATACGATGCTCTTTCTATTTTAGAGATACTTTGATAGCTAAAGTCATTAATGAAATAGAATTCTATTGCCTTCATGGTTTAAGCACTCTGTGCCTTAGAAGTTATGCAGGGCAAGATATGTGTGTTTAGTTTGCTGCTTTTTAGAATTAAAAATCTTTTCAATTTGTCTGAAATAGTACTGTTAAATTCATGATTTTGTAAGGTTTATTAAAAGTGGAAACATTATGTAGTATAATTTAAAAAACTGTAAACACAACTGTCATTTCCACTTATTGGGTATATTGACATTCCTCATATGAAGCAGTCATTCTTAGAATAATCACGTGATTTTAGGAATAATTTGAAAACAACTTTTTTTATCTAGAATAAAGTCATATCCATGTGAAAATCTTCTCTTAGCGTTTTTATGGTAGAAGTTGATTTTTTTATAATAGTGAAGATTACATTGATGGCATATTTTATCACTATCATTACCAGTAATTTGGTATTATTGACTAATAAGTTATTTTGTAGGTCTGGCCAGATAGCTCAGTGGACTAAATCACCTGCTTAGGCAGATGCAGGGAATCAGGTTCCATCCCCAGTGTGCTGTGCCCCCGGAGCTCACTAAGATGGTGACTGAGACTGGGCATGGTGGCACACATCTGTAATCCCAGCGCTTGGGAAGCTGAAAACAGAAGGATCACTAGGAGTCCAATCTGTATAGTGAGACCCTGTAGACCCTGTACTAAATACATTAAAGACAACAAGAATAACAACAACAAGCCAAATAAATTATTTTGTAATTTTTTTTTTTTTTTTTTTGCCTGCTCAGATCGCCCTGGGGGCTGGACTGGGGCCTCATACGGTGCCAGGGATCGAACTGTGGTCCCTGAGCTTTACTTAAACTTGCCTAATCAGGCACTTTAGATCACTGAGCTATCTCACCAGCCCTATTTTATAATTATTTTGGTTCTTTCTTGTACATTTTTTGGGTATTATGATCAGATTAAGTATTTTGTACTTCTTTCAGGTCCTCCATTCTACTGATATTCCTAGATGCTCTTTGATTGCATGTCACACACGTTGTACCAGAACCCAAGTGGGACATGGAGAAGGAAACATTTACCCCAATTAATTTATAATATACAATTTATAATTAGAAATTCATAGTCTTTTCTTCCTATATGCTTAGCTTCATCTATAGTCCGTAGAAACTTTTTCTGCATGAAAATAATACATTTTCTTTATTTCTATTGAAGTTTGGAAGAACTTGATGCAGAGTATTTGAATTAAATATTAGCTGCTATAATCTGAAGATTTACTTTGGTCAATATTTGATTTACTGAATGTTTTTAATTCGCTGTAATATCTCACTGATTAAATTCACATTGTGCAATTCAGTAGCAACAGTTTCTAGATTAAAAACATATGCATCTTAAGAAAAGGCATGTTTTGTAGAAATATAGACACTCTGTTTTCTCATGGTTCAATAAAAACCTCAACTTATTGAATTCCAACTCCCAATACAGGCACATCTCTTTAGCTAAGCCTTTTTCAATTTGGCTACGAGCATCCTATTGCCATGAGAATCTGAAAGCTCAGCATTTCTTTTATTTGTTGATTTTTATAACTAATATGTTTTCAGTGGCAAGAGTAAGTACAACTATTATTATACATTTTATATACAAATATATATCTTCTTAGAGTCTGCCAAAAGCAGCAATAATAATAACAACAGCAACAAACTATAGTTTTAGATCCCTGGGGCAAGAGACAAATACATATTCTCTTATGTGTCTCTAACTTTTAATAGTAGATATATTAAGCTAATAATAATGGTGCTAATAATCCTGCTTACATCTGGGATATATTTATAGTGAAATCTGAAAGTATAATGTGATATAATTGGATAAGTATTACAAGTAGAACAAAAGAAGACATAGATTTTGCAGATATCTCTCAAAGAGAGAAAAAATATATATGATTTATTACCAAAATTTCCTTCCATCTTACGGTTTTAAAATGTCGGAAACATATTATAGAACTATCGAGATATAAGAGGTGTGTGTGCTTATATGTGTGTTTAGTTTGCTAAACATTGCCTATTGTATTATGGGCTGAATTTGGCCCCACCCTCTTTGGAAGTCCTATGTTGTTTATCTGATTGTCAGATAATCAGTATCCTTGAGGTAGTGCAAATTTAACATAACCAGTATTGAATCCTTCCACACATACCTGTTGTTAGGTACTTGGCTTTTTTTTTTTTTTTTTTTTTTTTTTTTTGTAATACCAAATAAATTAGGGCCTAAGGTTTGTGAAAGAGACCATGGAGACATACAAGAAGTGATTCACTCTTTCCTTTTCCTCTGTGTTGGCCAGAGTGGGCCTTGTTTAGTCAATGACTATTGTGCCCCTCCTCTTGGTACCCTTAAGGACCCCCTGTTCCCCTCAAGAACAGCTTGCCTCAGTGTCTTCCTTGGTTATTCAGTGTCCTCTGCCTTCCAGGGTGCTCTGACAGGAGGTGCAGCTCAACTATCAGCCATGCTGCTCCTCCTCCAAACTGCATTTCCAGAATCTGCTCCTGCCTCTTTAAAGGACGGAGGTGCACACTGTGTCTAACCATTTAATATGGGTGAGAAGGAGGGGGAGATCTGGGCCCGTGACTCCCAACATTCCCAACTTCTCTAACTCTTGCTCAGTTGTGATGAATACAGTTAGCCCTGTCAAATATTCCTTGGTTTCTCTTCACTCTCTTTTGTGGAGATGCAGAAGCTGTCAGTCCAGCAGCTGCAGTCTTCTCCCCTTTCACTGCATCTCGGATGTGACAGCTGTGACTCTTCTGGCTGCTGAAACCCATGTGAACCAACTGCAGGCCTAATGGCTGCTGTATAGGTTTCAGTCTCCTCACACTGCTAAAGTTAGTTTAAGATGGCTTTCTCTGGTGTACTGATTTCCCTTGTGCTGCCACACAAATCCTAAAGCCTTACTGAAGTGGTCCTGAAAATCAGCTCTTGATTTATTTCTTGGGTAGTATGGGCTCAGAAGATCCTATAAATCAACTCAGGTAATGAGTAGTGCATACACAGCAGTGCCTTTAAAAGAAAGAACAGTAATTACAGGGGGATTTTGGCTTTGAAGTAGTCAAGAAATCAGCAGCCAGCAAAAATCAGCAGCAAAGGGTAGCAGCCATCAGTCTCCTGAGAACATCCAGAACAATGCAGTGTCAACCTGAGATGGTAAGCAGTGGTAGCTGCCATCAGTTGGCGGTGTCTACAAGTAGCTTCCAGCATTAGTTGAAGGCCATCTGTGGCATCAGGGTTGCTAGCAGAACTGTACTTTGCCAATTTAGGATTTCTGTCTGAACTGAGCAAAGGAACTCTCGACTGTTAGATGACACCACTGCCTTCTAGGCTTTACAGATCAGAAAACCCCACCCTTCTAACATCAACAGCCCTGCCAATTAATTAATCAGACTAACAATTTTCTGCAGCATCACCCTTTGCTATTTGTGTTCAAGCTTTTAACATATCTGATTTAAATTTCTAAAATAGCCTCATACTCATCCCTTCTTTTTAAAATGAATAATTCTATAGTGATAAAACATATTATTTTTCACAAGGTGTGTTCCTTGTATTTTTTCTAGGTATGGGATGGCTATCTACTAAGTCACTTATAACATAATGCTTTTATTTTCTACCTCCTATTTTTTTGTCCCAGATGTTCTTTTCATCATTAATGTTTTCATGTATCAACTGAGTAACTCATTTAATTCTCACCCAGGATTCTGTCTTTCAGACATATTCTGATTTAGTTAACTCTGCTGATTTTTCTGTATGCCATTTCTTCCTTGAATTTATGATCTGATCCTCAGAGGCCCAAGGCTTGCAGTCCATCGTGCTAAGAAGAGCATTACTCCTCCAAAATAAATCTTTTAAAATTACTGTCTTTCCTGGATCTCTTTCCTAATCACTCATTTTGATGCAATGAACAGTTGTTTAATGGTGGTTATTGTTAGCTTTAAGAACTGAGCCCTATAACATAAATATTTAACATTGAACCTTTTCCTAGAGAAGGTTTCTACATTTGTTGAAGTAGTGGACAAAACGGCTTCAAATGTCTAGTCTGATGGGGACTTTTGAATTTTTCTTGTTCTGTAGACTTTCACTTCCTGTCTCCAATATTGAAATGCAAAATGGCTAGAATATTTCATACTCCTAAGGTTGTAATCTCTATTTTCACATAGGCCTGTATTTTTTTGGCATGCATGAGTATTAAATTCTTCTGTTTTTGGGTACCAGAAATTGAACTCAGGACCTTCCACTTGCCAGGCAGGCATGTAAATCACTAAGCTATCTTCCCAGCCCAGCATATACCTTTGTAATCACGACCTGTATTCAATACACTGACTCCAACTGCAAGGCTTTCTAGCAACTCTACTCATACATGCTTGACAGATAGTCATATTTAAGGGATTAGCCCTTATTTAAAAATATTTTTAATCTTTAAATTGCTTTGCATTTATGTAGGAAAAGTGCATAAAGCATCCTTAACAGAGTCATTGTGAAATGTCAAGGTTTTTCTCTTTAAAAATATATAGTGAAGATATAATATCATTATAAAACTGCAATATTATGATCCTGGAATGACATATCTTTGAAACAAAGCATTTAGTGTAAGAAAAAAAAGAAATAGTTTCAAAAAAGATGAATGAATATAAGAGAAGAGAGGCTATGAATGATTCTTATTTTTTTCTTTTCTTAAATTATTTTTTTAATTTTTTTCAAAGTTTTATTGATAAACAGATAGCAATGAGACAGTTTCAAATC
>NW_004524596.1:4307280-4310135 GCF_000260255.1 Octodon degus | reverse complement strand
CATGTGGTGCTGGGGGATTGAACCGCGGTCCCTGATGCTCTGCCAAGCTTGTTCTAAGTAGGTGCTTTAGACCACTGAGCCATCTCTCCAGCCCCCTTTTCTTTGTTGATAGTTTATTTATTTGTACTTCTTCAATTTCACTTACTGGTATTGAATTATTTAGTGTTTTGTTTTATTTATTTATTTATTTATTTGATACAGGGTTTCACTATACAGTTCAGCCTTGTAATAATCCTCCTGTTTCAGCTTCCCCAGTGCTGGGATTACAGGAGTTAAACACAGTGTCTGGTTCCAGGTCCAGCATGATGCACCCAGTGTTCTGGGGCTGGCATGTCATGTGATACCAGGGATCAAACACAGGTGATTGCTCTTGCCAAGAAGGCACTTAAACCACTGAGCTATCTCCCTATCCCTTTTTGTATCTTCTTAACTCAGCTTTGGTAAATCATATATAACTAGGAATCTTTCCATTTCTTCCAAATTTTCTATCTCATTAGTATAGTTTCTCAAAAAGTACTGGTGGTCTTTTGGAATGCAGGATCTGCTGTAATCTCACTCTTTTAATTCCTAATTATATGGGTCTTTACTGCTTTTAATAAAGCTGGCTAAGGATTTGCCTATTTTATTTAGTCTTTTAAAGTCTATTCTTCAACTCATTGATTCTTTGTACTTTTTTCTTAGTCTCAATTATATTGATTGCTGATATTAATGATTTCTTTTCTTATATGAACTTTGTTTTAAGTTTCTTTTCTTTTTCTAAAAGCTTGATGTTCAAATATTAGGTAACTTATTGCTTTCTCTGTTGTGGAAATTCTCTATAATAAATTTATCTCATAAAACCACTCCCCTCCTTGCATCCCATAAATTTCCATATGTTGTACTGGAATTATTGTTTAATTGTAAAACTGTCTAATTTCTTCTTTGACCTATTGGTTGTTTAGGAGGATAGTATATAATTTTCATGTATGTGTGTACTTTTGATTTCTTTTGCTGTTTATTTGCAATTTCATTGCTCTAGGAATTGATAATATGTGTAGGGAAATTTTAATACCTTTGCATTTATTTACTCAAGCATGTTTCATGACTTAGTATGTAGTCTATTTTGGAGAAAGTATTATGTGCTGCTAAGAAGAATGTGTATTCTATTATTTGGTGGGACACTCTGTAGATGTGTACCAAATCTATTTGTTCCAAGGTTTGGTTCAGCTCTGATAGTTCCTTGACTTTTGTTTAATTGATCTGTCTATACATGATAGTGGAGTGTTGAGGTTCTGCATTACAATAATCATCTGATATTTTCATGTTAGTGATTATTTTATATAATTAGGTGTGCTGTTATTTGGCATATATATTTACAAACGTCTCTTCTTCTTGGATTATTCTCTTATTTATTTGGGGTCCTTTTTTGTCTCTTCTACTCGGTTTTGGCTTAAAATGTACTTTGTCTGTAGTTAGAAAATTACTCTGAATTTTGAAGATTCCTTTGTTCCAGATTTCCCTCTTTTGAGTTTCAGCCTATGAGTTTCTTTTGGTGACAAATGCGTTTCTCTCATGCCATATATTGTTGGTTCTTGTTTTCTGACCCAATCTATCTCTTTTGGGGAATTAAGTCCATTCACATGGATTGCTGTAATTGATAGGCATCGACTTCTCCTTGCTATCATTTTATTTTCCCTTTCTTGTCTATTTCCTTTCTTTCCCTTGTATTTAATTGTTTGCCTTGCCTGGTGGATGTACTTTATTGGGAATCTTGGGATTGTTGTCTTCTTTGTCTTTTTCCAGAACATCCTTCAGAACTTTGTGGAATGCTGGTTTTATGGGCATGAATTTCTTCAGATGTTCTTTATTATTGAAGTATCTTATTTATCTATCATTTTTTTGTTGTATTATGTATTTTTATCATCAAATCTGTTGTTCAGATTAACAGATATAGGTATGCAAGATTGAACACATAATTGAAAATTAATGCTTGCTTTCAATAAACCTTAATTTTTAAAATTTTTACTTTATAAAAATTATTTTAAAGACAGCATAATAATAATTGATAAAATATTAGAAATAGTGCACATTTAGAAGAAGATGAGAGGTGTTCAACCATGGGTTTTGTATTACACATTGCTGTCTTCAACGTAGTCGCTCAGACCACAGATACCAGCATATAGTTAGTCAAAGTGAAAATTCTAAACATTAACTGCTATTTTAAAAAATCTGATGGAAATTCATCTGAGCCATCCTATACATACTTGCATGATTTTACCCCTTTCTTTTTTTCCCTATATTTTCTCCTTTCCCTCATCTTCATTGTTTAATCCTTATGTTCATATTTTCTTTACTTCCATTTTACTGTACCTATAATACCTTTCAGATTTTATTATTCTTTCAGGATTTTTGAGACAGGATCTCACTAGATAGTTCAGACTTGCCTGGAATTCAGTGTGTAGCCCAGGCTGGCCTTGAGCCTATAGAGATCCTCTTGCCTCATTATCCCAAATTCTGAGATTACATATGCGCAATGTCACACCCACGTATGCAACAATTTTGAAAGGTAAATTTGTGGAGTATATCAATCTGAGTTGGAGGTTGAAATACTTTCGTTTAGGGCTTGAAATACTTGATTTCAAGCTCCCCTTGATGTAAAGATTTGAGTAGACAAGTCTTTTGTTGAACTGATGAGTTTTCTTTTATAAATGATTTATTTTTTCATACATGTTTTAATATTCTTTTCTTGTGTTGAATTTCTGGTATCTTGGCTATTATAAGTCTTGGGGTAGTTTGTTCTGCTCATAGATATTTGGAGTTCTATATGCCTTCCCTTACTGTATGTCAAATTGTTTCTACCCTGCTTGAATATATAT
>NW_004524596.1:4305385-4307072 GCF_000260255.1 Octodon degus | reverse complement strand
TTCTGTTCATCAATAACATTTAAAAGTGAATCTCAATATTTTTCTTTTGTCTGTGGTTAGAAATGAAAATTATGGGCCAGGGAGATGGCTCAGTAGAAAAAGCACTTGCTTTGCAAGCACAAGGTCCTGAGTTCAATCCCTTGTACCACAAAATGTTTACCTTCTGGACTTCTGAAAGTCTTGAGTGCTCCCTAGGGTCAAGACAGCACAATTTTAGACTTCTAAGTCTAGAGAAAATTGGTACATATACATTATACAGTGTGGAGAAACACTGATGCTCAAATATTTAGTAATAGAAAAAGGAAAATTGAAAAAGTTACAAAGAATAATATGCAATTTGCCTTACAAGATTGAAAACATCCTATGAAGCTTTAAATTTAGAGAAACAGGGGCTGGGGAGATGGCTCAGTAGAATAAGCATTTCCCTGGCAAGTGCAAGGGCCTGAGTTCAATCCCCAGTTCTGCCAAAAAATAAAGAGAGAAATAAGACAATATCATGCATAAGGTACAGGCCATAGAATCAGATCATGTAGTAAGGGGGCAGAAAGAAATTCAAATCTACTATAGAATGAAATAAATTAAATATATGCTACTTGATTATATGAGAAGAAAGATGATTTGTTTAATTTGTATTATTTTTGTAATTATTCCTATATCCGTGTGGAAAAAAAGTCAAATGTATATGCTGCCTAAAATAACATATGCCAGATAAATATCATGTAGATTTGAAAGGAAAAAGTAAAAGATGAAAAATGATAAAGGAAAATTTGAATTGTAGATTTGGAAATTAATACAGCAGTGAAGTCTGCCTAAATAGCACTTAAGAGAAAAAAAATATATCCATACGACTTGGAGAAAAGTCTCATAAATGCAGAAAAACAAAAAAGCTAAATTGGCATCAAGATTATTTCAGATATTCACAGTGATTTATTAATCCTGTTATAATTTTTTTCCAAAATTGGTGAGACAGAATGGCCAATACAACACTGAATAAAGGTATGAAGCAACAATTAATAAAGAAATTCAAGGGCTGGGGAGATGGCTCGATAGAATAAGTGCTTGCCTGGCAAATGCAAGGTCCTGAGTTCAATCCCCGGTACTGAAAAAAAAATTCAATGTTTTTGTTTTGTGGCCAGCTCAGCCCACCCTGGGAGTGAGGCTAGCACAGCATGTAGTGCTGGGGATCGAACCATGGTCCCTGAACTTGCCTAAGCTTGCCTAAGAAGGGACTTTAGACCAATGAGCTAATTCACCAACTCCAAGAAATTCAATGTTTAATAAGCTTTAGAATATTATCAGTCTTAAAATTAGAGACATGTCAAGTCAAAAAGAGGTACTATTTTCCACTAACAGTTTTTCAAAGAGTGGTAAATTTGATGGATGATAAGAGTGAAATTATAAATTGAAAAAGAGTGTGCAAAATAATCTAGCAACTTTTTTTTTAAATAATAAGCCATAAATTGCATGATACAGAAGTGTTACTTGAGGTGGGCACATTTCATTTTGGAATAAAAGAAGTAGAAAATAATCACGTGTACATAAAAGCAAACAGCCTCATTTATAGGGTCAAATCTTTTTTTTTTTGAAGTGTTTTAAAATATTTAATTTTAATTAATTTTCTGATTGTTTTTTTTGGTGTAATTTTTTTATTTTTTATTTTTTTTCAAAGTTTTATTGATAAACAGAT
>NW_004524596.1:4304079-4304830 GCF_000260255.1 Octodon degus | reverse complement strand
TTTTTGTGGAACCAGGGATTGAACTCAGACCCTTGTGCTTGCCAGGGAAGCGCTTATTCCACTGAGCCATCTCCCTGACCCTTGTACTGGATATTTTTGAGATGCTTTTCCTCCAGCTATTAATCTCTTTCCCCCTCCTAAAGAAAAAGCACAATAGTTGACTGGATAGTTTAGATTAAAGTACTAATTTTGGTACTATGTTAATGTGATGTTTTAATTTAATCTGCACATGACTGTATTATTTCTTCATATTTAATTCATACATTGCCCAAAATTATAGCAAGACTAAATTATTCTGTTTGTGAGTAATAAACTCATGTATGCTACAGATCAAGGACAATATCTTTCTCTTCAGTAGCTCTTGTTAATATTAATCCTAATGCCATATCTGCACTAAAACTAATGAAGGAGAAAAAATATTTCTTCATTTGTTTCATAGCTCAATAAAATTTTATGACATTCTGTTAGAAATTTTTCATGCTTTGTATTTATTCTTTGATACTTAATGTTCATTTTTATTATTTCATATGATTACTTACATTTAATCATTTTCTAGTTTGTTGGCAATGGCACATATATTTGATTTGTTATAATAGTTTATATAAAATATTTTGATATTCTTTCCTATTAATCTAATAATTAGTCTTTTCTACATTGAAATACTAATTTATTCTTATTACTGGATTGACTTGGCTATACAATGAAATGTGACAATGTACACTTCTACTTTTTTCTTGATTTTAAAGGAATT
>NW_004524596.1:4263268-4303979 GCF_000260255.1 Octodon degus | reverse complement strand
TATATATATGAGTGTTTGTACAGGTACATGTTTTTTATTTATTACTAAGAATTAATTATTAATAAAAGTGTATTGAGTGTATCCTCACTTTATAAATGAAACGATAAAACTGTATGATTCCTAGGTTGATATAATGATTAAGCTTGTTAATCTATTTAAGTGACACTGTTTGGATGGAGTGTTATTATAGTATTTTAATATTATTATTAGAGTTCCTCTGTCTCCCTCTTAATCTTCACTGCAGAATAGGCCTCTAGAAAGCAGACAGAAAAGACCATATTCCAGAAAAACATTTGGGAAAATTTTGATTTGTAAATAAAACATTTTAAATTAACATCCTGAGACAAGTTTATATTCACAAAAGGAGAAAAGTGTCTTCAGTTCAGGAACATTTGAATAATACGCTGAGGTTTGTTTTGCACTTTCATATAGTTATCAAAAATATTGACCTTCAAAATAACATGCTTGATTTATAGGATAGAACTATGATGATGGAAAATATTTCTGGTTTTTTTTTCTGTAAAGATTTATGTCTTGATCATCATTCCTGCCAGACAGTTTATAAATATTTTATGACAGATTGTTTTTATCTGTGTGTTTGTTTTATCTTTTCTTTGTATCTGACTGCTGAAAATGCATAATCCATGTCCTTAGTGCCAGGTCATAGATAAATCTGTTTACTGACCTGAAGCAAGAAATTGACCTTAAGGGATCAATTACAAGCCCTCTGAAGAAAGGGGCATCTCAGATAAGCTGAACAATGGATTGCCAGATTTTTAGATATCAACTGAGCTATTCCAGTTTTAGAAAGCATTATTTTTAAATAACAGGAAAGATTTAAAAATCTAAATACATATGTGTGTATGTATGTGAATGTATATGCATATGTACACTTATAACTTAACTAGCTAAAATAACTATCTGATCATGAAATGTTTTTTGCACTTTAATTTTTCAGTTGTTGATTCTGCTTATGATCATTGCATTATGACACTGGTACGATTGAAGTAGAATATTTTATGTAATGTTAATGCAGGAATTATCTATGTAAAGAAAAATGGAGATTAATTATATATACACATAGATCACAATATCTACAGTATTTCAGACAATGCTGACACTTTGGCTATGGGCACCCTTGTTTCATGGTCACTGTTCTAATGTCAAATTTGAGAGCCTTATTCTCTTGAGGGTCTATGGGATTGCTTTTTCAATATGCTTTTTTTGTCTTTTCATTATTTTTGGAAAGAAAAATCAGATTGCTCATTTTGTATAAGCCAGCATGTTCACAAAGCCAAAGTTGAAAGAGTTTGAATGTTGTATATATATATATATTACACATGCATATAAAATTCTAATGTCTTTCTTAAACAACTTAAATTAGCACCCGAGTTTTGTAGTAAAGATATAATTATCTCATAGATAAGACTTTTCAAATGCATATAAAAGAAGATCAATAATATCATGAGATGACAGGTATTGAAACAGAAAACCATTGGTCTAGTATAAATATAAAGAAGAACAAATTTTAGAAGACAGGAAAACTGAAAATGTTTGTACTTTCAAACTCAAGAATTAAACTTACCTGCATTGTTCCTGGAGTCATATCTGTACAATTATTCAAATATGTAGAGGCAGATATAGACAGGAATGGTGTTATTGTGGCTTTGCTGTGGAAAACAGCAAAAATGATTGGATTTACAATGCTAGAGTTTTCACAGCTTTAAATATCTACAGATACAGATATGTAGACCTGCGAACATATTTTCTATATTGTATTTATATGTAGGCTTTGTATATTGTGTAGATCCCCCTGAACATATGCAAACAGCAAAAGTGTGACATCAAAACCTGCACAGTAAATGGGAGCGGTGTAGGAGAGTCCAATGTCCTCATTCTCTGAAAAAAAAAAAAGATACTTCTGAAGATAGGTTGCAGGAGGTCAGAAATTATGTGGTGTGAACAATATTCTTGACCCAGAGCAAAGCATGTATTTTCTGTACATATTTGCAAAGTCAAAATAAGAACAGAGAACCACAGATTTTTTGTTATTTGGAGGATTATTCTTGAAGAAATATTTTATGGCCAGGGTTCTTTGTTGACGCAGTACAGTATTATGAGGAAAAAAATGAACTTTTGCAAAACTATCTGTAAAGGATTTCAGGTTAATCATGCCAGAAAGGTGCCCTCTTTGTTCATATTTCTGTGTGTACTGAGTTGCAAAGAATATGACAAATTTTCTAATACAGTTTATATAAAATAAGTATGAAATGACTTAACTATTTGGTAAAAAGCTATACTTCATAGTTAAATTGGGGCATTTTAATTTCTTGGTGATTCATAAAATAAGGCTGCATTAATGTACAGACATTCACATACAATATGAAAGCAATAATCTGTTGATTATACATGTCTATTATCTCATTCAGTCTTTAATCTTGTGAAGAAAGTATGTTACCATATACTAAGTGTCTCCTCAAAAGTGAGAGTCAGGACCTTGAGAAGTTGGTTGAGATCATAGGACCAGTGTCAATAGGATCTGGATGCTTAAAATACTACCTGTACCCCTACTTATACTACTTAAAATGAAAAAGGAATATTGAATGCAACAAATACAAAACTATACATATAAAAAAAAGGGAAAAACCTGTAACATTTGTGTTATACAAAAGTCCTCGGAGGAGCTAAGCCAGTGTTTGCTGTGGGAAAGCAATCTAGAGGACTATGTTGCCAAAGCTCATCTCCTCGGTGGGAGAACCCAGTCTGGGATCAGAAGACGTGTGGAGGGAGTCCTTCTCCATGCGTCAATGAGGAAGACATGCTTCCGCACTGAGCCTCCTACACTCTGCCTCTTTACTGAATATAGACTCTTTCCTGTAAGTGCAAGATTATCCCATTCACCTTCATGTTCAAATTTTTAAAAACATTTTATTTCTGAAAACTATTTCGTCTTTATCAACATGCATTTATCACTGCTTTAATTATTTTCCAATTTTATTTGGTGGACACTTTGTGGCTATGAATCCCTTGTTCATCTTTATGCGCAAAGAGTTTAGAAGGAGGGGATCGTGGGAGTAAACACTTTGAACCATCTCTGCTTTTTGATACTGGTATTATTTGAACCAAGTGTTAAACATTCATATATTATTATCATCTGTAAAATTTGATGACATTATTTACTCCATTATTTTAATTAAGGAATTTACTATATGTGGTGAAATAACCCTAAAGCGCCTGTCAGCTATTTCTTCCATCCTAGTACATAACACTGTTAACATAGGATGGGATCTACTTTTCCTCCCTTGAATTTGGGCTAGCCCCAACACTTGCTTTCATTGGAAACTTCTGCTTTGTTCAGGCTCTATTCAAAAAGCATCAGACAAAACTATGAATGAAGGGGTGACCTAAAGGATAGAGGCTCCTCACCTGACCGCACCAAGGCTCAGGTGTATGTGACACCAAGCTTGGACACTGTTGCTCCAGTCAGACCCACTGAACATCTTCATTGGAGCAACTCTAGGCAAATCATTGGTTCATGATAAATAATCAGTTAATAAGTTAGTATTATTGTTTTAAACTCCTAAATTCTGTGATAATTTGCAATTTTTCAATGATATTAGATATTTTAAAAATATTACAGTTGTAGAATGTAAGCTATTTATAAAAGAACTAGACAAATCCTTCTTCTTACTCTAATGGCAGATTCTATGTTCTTTCCAACCTACATTTACTCTGTATTCAAATTCTTCAGTGAGTTGATAGCATACAGTGTGTGTTAAATACAAATGCTAGTTGAATAAATGCATAATGAGGTAAATTAATTGAATCATCTCATGGTTACCAAGGAAAGAAAATATCACTAGATGTAATTTTGCTTTTGCTTTCTTGAAGCAGCAGAATTCAGACGCTTTATGATGGAAATGTGTCCAGTTAAACTTCCTTTCAGTCTCCTGATATGTGTATTTATTTGTCAGTAGAATCATTAAGTGGAAAAACACCTTTCATACACTCCCAGGTGCCAGTGTTAGTAATTGTCCAAACTTCTTCAACAAATTGAATCGTAATAGAATTGCAAAATCATTAATTTGTTATATATTTGTAATATATAGTGTTTTCCAAATTTGTTTACTACTTGTAATACAATATTTAATTTAATTTTGTTTTATTTTTATGTATTAGGACAGGGTCTACAGGGTCAGACTCATAGTGATCCTCTTGTTTTCAGCCTCCCAAATGCTGGGATTACTGGCTCTCACCACCACGCCCAGTATCAATTGTCATCTCAGTGTGCCCCGGGGACTGGGTGTGCACTGCCTGCCGGTGATTAAACCTTGGTCCCTGTATCTGCCTCAGAAGGTGTTTTAGTGTAAGGTAATATTTTATATGAAAATGCTTACTTTATATGTTATTAAAGATTTCTTACCTGAAATTAGTGTTGCTGAGTTAGTATTACTTTCCCCTATTTTATAGTTCTTGTTTCTCATAATTGCAAAATTTATAATAATGTATCTGTTAGATGATTAAGAGTTGTAAATAAAGATGGCATTTTCAGTAAATTTATTTACATTTGCAACTTATTGTTTTTCACACTACCATAGATTTTATTTGTATAATTTTGGAATAAATTTGTGTTTCATTTATTATATACTCTGTAATATTTAGTCTAATTTTTCAAATTGATTTTTTTGTGAGCTTTTGTCACAAATGGAGGGCAGGAGTAAATATTTTAACTTTGTTGTACCCATCATTCTTTTAGCATAGGTACAGTTTTGTATATGAATAGGATTGTGGGTTTTGCTTTCCATTTGCATAAATCATAGCATTCACTGTGTGCAATAGATACCATACATGGTGTTAAACACATGGAAATAAATCTCTCTTACATAAAAATCTGAAGGGTGTATTTTGTTTGTGTGGTTGCATTACTGTTATCCCTGGATCCAGGAGCTGCAGTTACCTTACTCTGGCTTCCCTAGAAAGTAAACACCATTCCAACTTTCTGACAATAAAGATATTATCTGGAAATTATAGACAGCCATTTTGTTTGTGACCTCCTTTCCCATCTAGTCATAAAAAAATTCTATTACTATAAAAGAAAAAAAAGTACCAAAACTGATATTCAGGGACAATAGCAATCTTTGACCCAAGTTTGTGTTTTTCTCACTTATTTCAAGTGCTGGTACTGCTTTAGCTAATAAATTTCAAAGTATTATACATAGGGGGATGGTGCTTTGGCTCACAGTGCATGAATTCACAATGAATCAGCTTCATAAACTCAATCAAAGCCCAAGGTCATGGAAGATACTAATTGAACTATGAATTGCACACTCTCATTTTAAATAATGAATTCATCTAATCATGACATCAGTGTTCAGAAAATCATATACTTGGTATAGTGGTTCCAATAGCAGAGCTGCTTTTGTCAGGTAATCAGGAAGATGTAAACATATTGAAGACCTGTCCACATGTCATTAATTCCAAAGCATTTCTCTTTCCCCTGAATGCATACGTTTGTTGACTGCCTCCTAATAAGATCCATTTTTTTTCAAATTGGTAAGACAGTTTCAATAATTAGCACATTGCATACATTCTTCCTAGAAGTTAATTGCTGTACAAGATGCGGGCACAATATCCTATCTACAAACACCATTAGAATGAATCACTCTATTCACTAAAAGAATGTAACTATAAATCTATCCTAACCACTTTGAATACACAGATACAAAATGGACATTCATCTGTATACCCTTTTTTTTTGTGAAGTTCTGTTATTTGAATATTATAGGTGTGTTAAGTCATCAAAATAATCTAAAAGAGTTCAGTAGTCCATAATAGTATTGGGTCTTCCGCTTCACTGGCAATGTCAGAAATTGTTGACCTGAGTTCCCTGCAGCTCAACATAACAGCATGGCTTTACTTCTTGTATTTTGTTTTTATAATTTTCTGTTGGATGGTTAAGACCAAGGTAAAGCAGGACCTATGCAATGAGTTGTACCTTTTGGGTCTGATAAGGTCAGTGAAATCCCCTCAGGATTTATCTTGAGATCCTGTACCTCAGATTGTTGTCAGTGTCAGCCATGTGGATCAGTCACGGCCATTGCTTGGCCAATGTGCTATCTAGAAAGCATGAGAGAATGTTTTCTCTCCATGTGACTCTCCTTAGGCACACTCTACATCATCAGTCACTTTCCTCTTTGGTCCCATAATCTCCTTGATCAGAAAATTTGGGACACTGCCGAGTTACATGACATTACAGTACAAATTTTCATATGTCCTGAGTCTTAATCGACCTTGAAAGGCTAGGGCCAAAATGTTGGCTTTCCTTGCAGCCCTCATTTTCATCTAATTTTGGTCTGCAAACTTAGGTTGTTAACCATCCAGAAGACAAGCTTATTGTTATTACCATACAACTTAGGCTGTAAGCTTAACCTCACTATCTGTCTGCATATCAAACATCTTAGGCATAATAAGGAACAGGTATTTTTCATCAAGTATTGATATATTGAACTTTAAGTCCCTACAGAATATGATAAAAAACATTTAAAATTAGAATATATTTTAAAAATAAGCATAAAGAATTATATACTTCTTATGTTTACACGTAAGTCCAAAAATCTCACCATGTACAACCTTGAATAAGATCCATTTTGTCTTGGCACAGTTTTTTTCTTACACCATTGAAAAGCATCCCTTAGATTCTGGTAACTGTGTGTGTGTGTGTGTGTGTGTGTGTGTGTGTGTGTGTGTGTGTGTTCTATTTCGTCTTATCTGTGTATTCAAACAAACTGTTGAAGGTCAGCTCAAAATGTTGGTCTTCAGATTGCTTTTCTGTTTTGAGAGGTGCACCAGCATTATTTCTGGGTCCTGCATTGCTTGGATTATTGTGGGTAGATTTTTGATGGAAGAATTGTTTGTTTAAAATATTATTCTGTTCACAAAAATTGAAAAAAGAAAAAAAATATTAAGAACGAGCAAAGGAATGAACACAAAGCATTCAAGGTCAAGCTAACATTTCTTGGAAAGAATAAGGGGGATGTGATGGAATCTCCATGTTTCTAGAAGTGTGTCCTTTCCGAATGTGCACTGTGATGACAGGAGTGTTGGTTTTACACCTTAATTATACCCCATAGATTGCTCTGTGGTATGATTGAGCAGAAATGCTAAGGCCTAGTGGAAGGAAGTTAGGTCAGTAGGGGCATGTTCTTGAGTGGGACCTTGAGATTCCAGTGCCTTCTTCTCTTCTCTCTCTGTGTCTTCGCTTACTGTCCATCATGAGCTGAGCAGCTTCAGGTCATGTGTTCTCTGCCATGATGTTCTACCTTTCCAGGCCCCTGCAAGAAACAGTGAAGCCCACCAACCATAGGCTGAATCACTTGAAAGCATGAACCAAAATCCTTTCTCCTTTTATGTTATCTCATGATTTTGTTCCAGTGATAGAAAGCTAATACAACCGGCATTGGCTTTATTATCAAATGTAAGTTACTTTAATATGTTGTATATACCTCTTCACACTTTATTAAACTTATTTAATTAACTTTATCAATTTATGAAAGGTGGAACTTCTATTTTTTGTTAGCACCACAACGGTTAACAATTAACTATTCATTGTTGTAATATAGTATAGCTGCAACAATACAGGTAACTACCAAACAAGACTATGTGGTAATCCACTACTGATTAAGTCCTTTCATTCTCCATGGAGAATAAGGCTGGACTGTTTCTAAAACACCACTGACACAATTGAAAGATTTTCATCCCCAGTGGAATAGTCCAACCATACTTGAAAATTTCATTCCTGGAAAAATGGTTCCAAACTATCTTAGAGCATGTTCTATAGTTTTAGGAGGCCACTTGGTGCACTGTAGCTTATCAGAAATGAATGAAGGATTGAACCTTTTCAAGCTCTCTAACGGTCATTGTGTAACAAATTTTGCCGGGGCAAATTCTGTCAATTGGAAAATGGCCTGAATGAACAGAAGAGATTTTATGTCTCATATTTTTCCTGTTGCAAATATTTATGACCTTAATTTAGTACAGCAAAGTCATTTTACTAAATGGAAATTTATGTCACGCAGAGCACAACCTAGGGGAATTTTATTTAAGGTTTCAAAGGAGGATAATCTTTCTTGTATGTAAGGTGATAATTAAGCTCCTATGTTTCACTGACTAGTTGTAAACTAACCATTCAATATGTATGGATTTCTTATACCATTACTTTAGAGAATGAGCCTTTTACATTAGCAGTATTTGTGTGGTAGGACTGCCCAATATTAAGGGCTTGCTCTACTGATAAGCTCAAGCCTACTGAAGTCTGATAGCATCCTTATGTGCCTCTCTCTGAAATGAAATGTTGCATTTCATGATTCGCTGTTTGCAGCAGTGTCTGTTACACTTTATTGTGAGTAATAAGCTATATGTTTGAATTAAATAGGACTTACCCTATTGCATTGATTCTAAGGTGTACATTCTTATTTTATATTTTATTATCTCTGAAGTTGCGATGCATCTTATAGTTGACAGTGTCTTATAATGGTTCCCAATTAGAAGAAGTTGTGGTCAAAATATGAAAAAAGCAGAAGCAAGCTCCAAATCTTTAGATTGTGCAGAATAATAATATTTAAATTGTTTCAAAAATTTTGTCAAATTAATAGGCAAGTATGGTTTAAAGTGTGAGTAGATTAGTAGACATGAGCAAAACATTTTTGACTTTATATTTCTGTTTTAAAGAATATTCTCATTTTGCTGTTTCTTGATTTGTGAGCTTATTAAGCAATCTCTATACTCCCTACTCCAAGCTTTTTCTTGTTTGTGTTTCATCTGCATTCCAATTTATCTCCATCTTTCCTCCCAGGCTCACCTCCCAGAACTTATCACTTGTTCTTCAACTTTTATATGGCAAAGGTTGATTGCATTTACATTCTATCTCATAACTATGCTTCAGGCTTCAAATTCTCTAGATGAATTCTCTCCCTCAAACTAAAATGCTATTATGTGTGAATATAGCATAAATATAATTTACTGCAGATCTCTAGTGGAATTCTATCATCACATTTTCTATTTGTTTTCCACGAAGAAACATTTTTATGTCATGGAAAGAAACATATTAAAATCCGTTATTATACCCCACAATATTCCTTTAAACAATGCCAAATCAAAGTTTGCTTTATGGGCATAGCATTCAATTTGTGTAAAATTTTTGTCGTAGTTTCTGATTGTCATATTTTATTCTTCTTGGGGGAAATACGCCACTTGTCCCTACACTCCCAACATTTTCTATCTTTTCACTGGTTTAACTCCATTCCAATCTTTCCTTGAAGATCTTTATTCTAATTAGATTCATTTGCTGTTTATTTGAGCATGATTTTTTTTACCTAAAATGTAAAGAATTTTCTTAAAATTTCTGGCAGCGTTTCTCACTGTTTAGTTTTTTACTTACATTTTGCACTTTTTTCCATTTTGCACTTTTATTATAACATTTTTGCTACTCATTTACTAAAAACTCTAATAGAGCACAATGGTGAGAACTATAGTCCTCCTGCTCTACTTACTATCTCCTTGGCATTCTTCCTAAATATTTAGTCCTTTACAACCTTTGGACTATGTCCTTTTTTCCCTTGCTTTGTGGCCCCAGCTACAAACTACTACTTTATTCTCTACCCTGCTATACTTGTTATTTTTTTCTAGATTCCACATCTTAGTGTGATCGTCCATACTTTTTCTCTGGTTCATTTTACTTGGCATAAGTAAAGTTTTTCCAGGCTGTGGCAAATGTAATTATAAATACTGGTTAGTATTTTGTTATATGTGTATATCACTTTTTCTTTATTTATTAATCATAGATATTTAGGTTATTTTCCTATCTAAATAATTGTGAAGAAGAATTTAGTGCATATGGGAACATAAAAATCTTTATAAAGTAGTGATTTCATTTCCTCTGAGTGTATTCAGAAGAAAGATTCTGGGTTGTGTTTTAGTCCTATTTTTAAGTTTCTTAAAAATAATCTCTATACCACTTTGGAATAAGAAAATTGTTACACCCTTTATGTTCACACTAACATTGTATAAGAGAACTTTTTCCTTTAACCCTCACTGATACTTGAAATCTCTTGTCTTTTTTATAATTACCATATAAATGGATATATTTCTAAAGATAGATTTTTTAAAAAATGTGTTTGGCACCTAGCCTCACTACACAGCTCTGACTCGTAGTGATGCTCCTGTTTTCAGCCTCCTCAGTGCTAGGATTATAGAAATGTATCACCACACTCTCACTTGTTTGCTGGCTCCCTGGCATGGCACATGGGACTGGGTGTAGAACCCCTGTTCCCTGCACGTGCCAAAGCAGGCCCTTAGTCCACTAAGCTAGCTTGCTGGCCCTGAGTGGATATATTGGTTAGTAGTTCTGATTTTCCTTTTCCTAATGATTAATGATTTTAACCTGTTTTATGTACTTGTTGGCCATTTTATGTCTTCTTGAACAAAGGTGCCTGTTTTTAAAGTCAAATTACTTAGTTTTCTGTTATTGACTTGTATGAGATCTTTGTATCATTTTGACAATAACTCTTCATCAAATATGCAGATTGTAAGTATTCTTTCTGAATCTATATATTGTTTTCATTCTTGGATTGTTAGCTCTTCAGAGTCTCTTTAGTTGGAGGTAGTCTCAGATTACTTTTATAGCCTGAAAATAGCTTGAGATTTTGATGAGATATCAAAAAATGTTTAAATCCAATCAATATTCTTCTATAGTTTCTTCTAAAAGTTTTATGGCTTTAAGTGTTATGTTTATTCAGGAATTTTACCCATTTTGACTTGATTGTTTCTGACATAAGAGTCCAATTTCTCTCTTTTAGTTGTGGAAATTCGATTTTACCAGTTCATATATTGGAGAAACTATTCTTTCTACAATGTTATCCCGTTGTGTCTTTGACAAAAATTAATTGGTTGTCATTGTAGTTAGGGTCTTTAAGGAAATAGATTTAATATGGGACACAGAATTTATAGGATTATTTAATAATATTCACCAAAGGAGTTAAATGCAGAAGAGTGAAGGGGATCTGGTCACACACTAGAGACCCAGATAATCCAATTGAGGGACTGGGTTCCATGGTCATATCCTACAGGAGTCCAGCTGAAGACTTAGGACCCAGGGCGATATCTCATGCTGCACAATCTGTTCTGGGAAAGCCCAAAAATCAGTGGTGGAAGATAGAATGTCGGTGTCACTGGGATGAAGGATCTGTGCGAGCAGGCTGAGGGATCTTCACTGGAGCCAGGAAGTGACACTCAAGGTAAGGACTATCGCTTCCCTGAAGAGAACCACAGCCATCCATAGTGACAATGACCTCATATAAGGAAAACCAGCATGATTCAGTTCAGCTAGGTGTTTCCAGTTGATCAGCAGTTAATCCACTACAATTATATGTGTTTGGATTTATTTATGGGCTTTCGTTTCTTTGTGTGGTCTGTTTTAATGTCAGCACCCTACTGTTTTGATTGTGATAGCTTTAAAATATATGCTTACATCAGGTTATGTGGCACCTCCACTTTTGTTTTACTTTGGAATTGTGTTGGTTATGCAAGTTCTTTATATTTTCTATTCATTTTATGTTTACCTCTTTCTTTCTGTTGTTTTCAACTTTAAAACACTCAAATTATGATTATCTATGGCTTGTTTTTTCCATTAATACTTAGAGCTGGTCAACAAGTGAGCGGCAGGTGGTTTTTGGATGTGAATCTATTCTTATTGGCAAACATCCTGAGGTACAAGACTCCTGGGATGTCTCTGAATATCTTGGAAAGCAATATTCACAGTTTCTGTCCTATGTCTCTGTCAGATCACTTTAATTTATTTGAGAGGAATCTTTTACTTTCATTCTTTTTAACCTGTACTGTAAACACTAAGCTGCAATTTCAATTCTCCTCATGGCAGAAGGAAAGAAAGGCTCCACTGAAGATTGCCAGTCAGCCCTCTTGCTGTCAGAACCACATTCTGCATCCAAGTACAGTACATAGATTCCAAATATTTCCAAAGTACAATCTGCCTGGCAGGGTGTGTGTTAGCTTGGCTCAAATTTTTCTCTCTGGGTGTTCTGGATGTTAACTTTCTATTTTGTTTTTTTCAATCACTATTTATCTTCTTTTTAACTCAGGGGAAAACATGAAACCTATGGCCTCAGCTGGACTTCTTCCATTTTCCTCATTATTCTGAGCTGATTCCTTTTCATTTTTAACTAAAATTACAAAATCCTTTGAGGGAAAAGGGATACACCAACTTGAATTAGGATCTTACCACTAAAATATCCGAATTTATGAGCTAAAACCTGAAATATATTGTATTAAGTGAACTTTATTTTTCTGATACATGTAATGTCAGTAACAGTGATTAAAAGAAGGCCACTTAATGATTCAGGTAATGGCAGGGCTTTTGTAAAGAGTACATGGAAGAGAATCTAGACTTAGCCAGCTTAGGGATATATAACTGGAAGTGTCTTTTGCCTCTTGGAATTTTGCTTTACTAGCTGTCAATGACATACTGTATATTGGATCTGTGTCATAAATCTCTTGTACAACTGAAATAAAATTATGAATGTGAAAAGATTATAGGACTTGAATGTATAATAAGGTCTCTGTAAATGGTAGCTGCTAGTCTTACTTGCATTATTGCTAAAGAAAAATACACCTTGAAGAGTAGTGCTGTCTTATTCTGTCTCTCACTTTTATGTTTTGTATGTTTATGCTACGTATCTGTCAATATACAAAAGAGCTTTATTTTAGAGCTTATTATTTCATACATATTTATCACATAAGTGATAGAGAAAAAGTATCTGTCAGAGTTTGTGTACTACTGACAAAAATATAAACTTACGTTCCATATTATATGATAAGTACTGAGATAGATAGATGACAGGTGAAATAGGTAGAGATAGGTAGATAGATAGATAGATAGATGATAGATAGATAGATAGATAGATAGATAGATAGATAGAGATGGAAGAGTGCTGTGGAAAGGCACAAGGGGAGACAACTGACTCTCCCTAAAGATCTGTCACAGTGAAAACACTTCAGCAATTGACCCATCACCACACAAGATGGAAACATGCCAAGTTTTTCTAAAGACTTTAAGTATAAGTGATTCATTAACAGATTGACTAAAGCATTTTGAGTGCAATGGTACATGCCTGTAATTTCATCACTCTGGCAGGATGAGGCAGGAGCATCTCAACTTGTAGTTCTTTCTGGGCAAATTTGAGCAAACAAACAAAACAAAAAAGAAAGAAAACAAAAAATAGAAGAATGAGAGTCAAATGAAAACAGCATGTGTAAATGATTATACTTTTAAGTAAAGTTCAAAGGAGTTAAGGGAAAATGTATTCTCTCACTTGGAGAGAACTCGTGTTCATTGCTGTCATTTAGGCATCATCACTGCTGTGTGGTTGCATGTTTAAAACCTTTTTTTGTACAGTATCTGGGTGTGGAATATTGCACTGTGAGATGCTGTAGTCAGCCCACCACCAAGGACTCTTTGACTTCTCTTTGAAGGTTTCTCTCTCTGGCTAGCCAACACTGGCCTTTCTGGCCACTCAGCAGCTCTGCTTCTGCCACAGAATATATTGTGTGCCTTCTGGTGATTTTCCTATCCTGCTGCCACTGGACTCTATCCTTTTCTGCAAGTAAGTCTCAACAAAATAGATCCCTTCTTGTTAGTATACTAATAAACCATATCTCAAGTAAGCATTCTCTATTTTCTTCAGCCTCTTGGTAACTTATTCCTCTAACCTGGACTCCCTGTGCTGTGAATGAGATAACACAGTATAACACTAGAATAAGCATAACAATATACTAGTAAAATAAGTAATATATATATATATATATATATATATATATATATATAGCTGGAGAGATAGGTCAGTGGCATAAATGCCTGCCTGGCAAGTGCGAGGTCCCAAGTTTGAGCCCTGGTACTGCACACTGTGCCAGCCCCAGAACCCTGGGCGGACTGTGCCAGCTGTTGGACCCAAGAGTGCTGGTGCACGTCTGTAATCCCAGAACTGGGGAGGCTGAGAAAGGGAGATCACTATGAGTCCAAACTGCATTGTGAGACCCTACATCAAAAAAAAATAATAAAAATATATAAAACAGTATAGAGAATTGAGATGGGAACAAATAAATATTTAGTAAATTGATTTTTTAACCAAATGATGAGGTCATTTAATGAAGGAAATAAATATTTTTTTCATCAAAACTGCTGTGGCTTGAACAACTGTATGAGAAAAATGACCCAGATTTTAACATTTCTTCATGTACAAAATTAAATTGAAATGAAAAAGTTAAATGTGAAAACTAAATATAAAAATTCTAAACAAAAGAATGAGTGAAATGTAGTCACTTTGAGGTGCAAAAAGTTTTTATATAGAAGACAAAAGGCAAGAGGAGAATACTTGCTAAGTGAATGACCAGACAAACTGGAAACTGAAAAATGGAATTATATACCTTTCTCAGTGACTTTTCTCTTACTCTTGGGACAAAATAACAATACCCAAAGTCAAGGAAGGAAAGGTTTATTTAACTCCCAGTTAGTGGAAGTTTCAGTCCATACTCAGCTGGTTCTAAGGCAGAGTGGCACACGGCAGAGGACAGCTAGCTGTTCATGGCAGTGGAAAACAGCAAAGAGCAAAAGGAGTAGCAGCAGGTGTGGCAGCTAGCAAGGCTCTCTCCCTTCCTCGTACTGTCTGCAGATTCCCTACCCCAGGGTGGGTGTAGTGCTCACACCCACAATCTCCGCATTGGATCATGAATTAATCACAGACTCTAGAAGCCTCCCTAATGACTGCATGAGGCTTTGGAGGGACAACTATACACAAACCATAACAATACCTTATAAAGGATTTGTATCTGGAGTTTATAAGCAGCTCAGTGGTAGGTGGGCAAAAATTCAACAAACATTAGAAATGCCTACCACCCAGTGGATGGATGAATAATTGTATATTCTTAGAGATGAACATTAAGAAGGAATAAACTAATAAAGTACCAAGTGGCATAAAAGGACCTATGGAATGCTAAGTTGGGTTAAGTTATACACAAAAGTCTATCTGAAAAAAAAGAGAATCTGTGTCTGCATTCATGCCAGTTAATTGATCGCTAGCTTATTTCTTTTTATATTGTAATCACTTTGTATTTTCATTACAATATCTTTAATTAATAGGTGTGCAATAATATTTTTGTGCACTTCCATAATCGCTAGTGATGCTAAAGAACTTTCCCTCTGGTATCTCTGAGCCCTCTTCTCAAGGATCTATTTGCCCATTTTTAATGAGGTTGTTTTCCTTCAGGGAAGTTTTGAATGTTAGTTAACTGCAACAAATCTGAGACAAACTTATGTTTATCATTTCTCTTATCAATGCATATGCAACACAGACACAAACTTTACCACAGTATTTCATCTTGATTAAAATTTTGAGAAGTATATTCAATGAAGATTTTTTTTTCTTTTTTTGGCAGAACAAGGGATTGAACTCAGGCCCTTGCACTTGCCAGGGAAGTGTGCCCTCAGTGAAGATTCTTATTCTTTTAGCTATTAAAAATGGCAGAGGCTTTGGATTTTACACTTCTCTTCTATCTTTTTGTGTGTTCTGTAGTCTGTCTCCAGTCATGCCTAAGCAGTTTAAACTAAATTTTACAAGTCTGGAAAGTTCAGAAATACTATCTGTAAAAAACTCTTAATGCCTAAGAAGATTAAAAGGAAAGCATAAGTGTTTATTTTCACAGATGCCACTTGAAACTATACTTTGTGGTTTAGTTATAAAATTGAGGGAGAAAAATATATAAATTCAGTAATTGTCACACGCTGTTTCATTTGCACATGACAAGATCATGAATGGAGAAAATCTTTTTGAATCCCCAGAGTATCACTAGGATTAATGAGGTTAGTGAGGTTGCAGGACATAAATTCATATACAGAAATTAATCAGTTAGGCTTTCTTTGTAAGAAACATTTGGTGAACCAAGGTGACAAAATTTATCTCGTTCGTTTTCTTCAAAATATTTTTCCATTTGGGCATGGTCAAATATATTTATTTATTATTTTTGGTGTGATAATTTTTAGGGAAGTATCTACAGGGTATTCAGGATCTCACTACTAGATCAGACTCCTAGTGATCTACCTGTTTACAGCCTCCCAAGAGCTGGGATTACAGCTGCACGCCACCATGCCCTGTCTCAATCACTGTCTCTGAGCACCCAGGGGCGGGGCCAGCACCACAGACTGGGGGATCAACCAACCGGCTCCTGCACCTGTTTGCAAGCACTTTAATCCACTGAGCTATTTAGCCATCCCAGGCATGGTCACATTTAATAACTGCTATTTATTTAGTGGGTGATACAAGCAACTCTTAATTGGTTATTATTAATAATACCTCTATTTTATGGACCAGTGACTGAGTAAAACGAGGATCATAATGGTTACCTAAAAATCTCAGAGGTAGTAATTGGAAAAATATTGTTTTCTGTTTCCTCTGAGTTTTAAGTTCCATGTTCTTTCAGTTCTTCATACTATCTTAGCTCATGGATGTGGAGAAGGAATTGTTTCATGACATCTTTTCAAAGTTCAAGGAGATATTCTGAAAGAACCAGTGAATGAGTCTATGTTATATAACAAAGTGTACCAACTCTAAGTTTCAGCAATATCCAGTACACACTTTGATAGCCTCTGTACCAGCTAGTTAGAAAAGGAACCTAAAGTAGTTAGCACAAAGCGTTGCTATTTTCCGATATCCTCAAGTGTTTCTTTCTTCCTGATCTCTCTTCTCTCTGATCTCATTCTTTAACTTTCTCATTGTCCTTTCTACATCACTGCATGGTAGTGCTCAGCCATTCTCTCAGGGACAGTATATGGCAAACCACTGTGGTAGACCAGCTGCTCATGACTTACACTGGCTCATGCTGGACCAGCATTTTCTTCCATTTATATTCTTCAAATATAGTCAACAGCTTCTCAACCTGCTGGACAGATTCTCTGACAAAAAGTCATATCCTGACATTAACCATCCTAGATGATACAAGAAAGTGTAGAAAGTCTTAATTGGCTGTTGGATACCCATCGATATGCCAATAAATTATTGTCATGATGTTTACTTTGTTTAAACCTGTTATAATTTTGGAGGATTGGTAGCCCTGATTTTCTTTGAAGTTTTTTTCCTTTAAACAACAGCAGCAACAAAATTGGAGTCAGCAATCACTGTCTTAGTATGGTCAAAAATTAATGGATAAGTAGACTTCATAGGGAAACAACTGTCCATTCAGAAAAGAGATAAAAAAGTAATTATATGGCATATATAAAAGTAAGTATAAGAGTAAAAACGATCTTTAAATCAATTCAATTCACTTAATCTACCACAGGTGGAAAAACAAAAAGTATATCCAATTTAGTTACTTGGCATAGTTTATTCCAAACACTGAAAAATGACCAAACAGATATTTTAAATAAGAGTAAGAGTAATCCCACAGTCAAGTGATCATTGATCTCAACAGCAAAAGCATAATACCTCAGGCAGATATGTACAAGACTCAGGACATTTTAGAACATATGAAAGGGAAAAGACTTGACATCTGAGTAGGTCAGGCCATTTGAGGCCTGAGGAATATCTGCTACTCTATTAGTTCAGCAAATGCATAAAAAACAACTGTATTTTCTCCACAGCATATTTCTGTCTTCAGAATATTTGTTTGCCTCTCCTCTCCTTAAATAAAGCTTTCTTTCTCCCTCCACTCTCAGTGGGCTGAAATATTTCATTTAAATATGCAAACCGAATGGAGAAAGGATCATTATCAATGCATGCTGACTGAACTGCGGGAGCCAATGAGATTTTAGGAGATAAGAGGGATTATATAAAAACTAATGGATTTAATGTCCTTAGTTATCAGAAAAAGTGTTACAAAATTCTTGCTGTTATAAAATAGCATGAGGTTAAACCACATAGAAAGTCAGAAGAATAATAGAATTAGATATAGATAAATGACAAGAGGAAAGGGATTTAATATTGAAGGAAACCTCACAAATTTTTATACAGTAAATTATCAACTCCAAAATACAATGATCGTTTGAAATAATGAAATTATGATAGAAATAATTAGACAAGATAATAATGAAGAACGATGGACCATTTGTAGAGATCCATATTCAAATGGTTTTTCCACTTCTGTCTTTATAAAATATGTTGCCTTGTGAGGATTTCAACAGCTTTAATATTCTGAAGAAAAACCAATCCAATTATTTGAGAGATATTCTGATACTTGCCATTCTGAATGAGTTTATTTAGCTTTCAAAAATAAGCTGCAAGTTCAAATAGGAGTAAAACATGGTAGAAAATGTTATAGTTTAAAAATAGTTTCATTTCTCTTTTAAAATTTTTGGAAAAAATTAGTTTTTATATGAGGCAATTTGAAAATTGGAAGCTATTTTCAAATTAAATGTTTCATTACAGGCGACAACTAAATTATGTGGTGAGAGTTACCAGTCTGTGAGGTTCACACATTCACAGGAGGGGCTTGTGTACTGAAATTGACAACTCATTATATTCAGAAGTATGTGGGAGAAGGGGCAGAAAAATTGGTTTTCCAATGTGTTAATATAAATTGGGAACTGAAAGACTGTGCAGAGAAGCTCTAGATGGGGAATGAAAGTTGCCTTGTGAAGCACAGCTTACAAGAGAAAAGGAAGAACACAGTGGTGTTAGAAAGCAAATCCTGGAAAGGCCCTGGCAAAGAAATTCACATGACACATGTTCATGCCAAATACAGGTCTGTTGAGTAATGGCTTGTTCACAGGAATGTTTAAAGGGTAAAGAGGAAAAGCATTTATCAAAAGAAAATAATTATATTCTCCATAATAAAATATTGTGAAATTGGTGAAATAAAACAAAGGATTTTTCTGTAATAGAAAATGTTACATTTAAAAATTTAGTTTAGGGCTGAGAAGATAACCTGGCAGTCTAAGCACCTGCCTTGCAATCGCATGGACCTGAGATCGATCGCTGGTACCTTATGCCATGCTGTGTGTCAACCCTGGATCCCCAGGCACACAGTGCTGGCCACTGAGACCCGGCATGGTGGTGAATGTCTATAATCCGAACACTGGAGAGGCTGAGACAGGAGGAGTACTACAAGCCCAAGCTGTGTAGCGAGACCCTGTACCAAATAAATAAATAAATAAATAAATAAATAAATAAATGGATTTTAATTAAATAAATAAAAATACAGTTTATAATGATCTGCTAGAACAAATAGGATCTTCAGAAGTTGATGGCCAAGACTTTTAATTAGACAGAAATGTTCCTTAATTACTGTGTTAGCAGTAAGTCTTGGAGCCAGGAGGATCTATGTTTCATCATTGAAGTGATACTCTAAAAGTTAATTTTAAAAGTAAACATCTAGATGAATTGATTTTGCCACGAAAAATGTTTGAGCATTGTGAAACCCACATAGGTTGTGGTGATACAAGTGACTTTTAATTTTCTTGTAAGTTTTTTTCAGTTAAAATTCAGAAATTACCATTTTCAAAGGGCAAGTAGTAAAAGAGATAATTAGATTTTAATAGAAAAAATGAAAGACAATTGAAAGAGAAATATTGTATTTGAATCTTCAAGAATTTCAATTCATTCTTTATGAAGTAATGAATGTGGGATTGAACAAGTAAGGGAAATTTTTGTGGTTGTATTTTTAATAACTATAGAGAGCAAATGAGAGTAAATGAGTAGAGATTCACTTTAAAGAAAAAATTGAGTAGGCTTGGGATTCCACACTAAGGGTTACAGACTTAGAACACAACAGATTTAATGGTAAATGATGAATTGACATTGAAGTCTATCCGACTCTTCAATAACTACATTTATTGTAATTTTTATAAATGGCAATGTACAATTCAGAATAGGGCAAGAATGGTTTGTTTTGGAGATTTTTGGAGGCAGAAGGTATGTGCTTTTCACAGATATAATTAAAAATCAGTTATGCCATCATTTTGATTAGTTGACTTTTAAAAATTTCCAGATACTGTATAACTGCCTCCATATTCTATCTTCTATCCTTTTTGAAATTGCATGCACAGGGAATAATTATCTACACATTTTTTTCAACTCAGTTGGGCATATGCAGTTGGATCTGTTATCTTAAGTATTAAAAATTGAAATCAAATAGGACTCCTCTTGTATATAGCCTCATCCTGAAGCTGTCTTTTGAAAATATACCTATTTAAATTTAAATGTATGTTCTTTACTCACTTAGTAAATATTTAATAAGCTACTACTCTTTGCAAACCACTCTTTGAAGCAATATCAGGAAAACATTGGTAAGTATGCCTGTTCCTGCATCATTTAGCTCAGATTTCTTTACTTGTAACAGCCTCTTACAAGTCACTGAATAATTCTGCACGTGCTTCTTACTTAGGTGCATTTATTTGGCATGCTTTTTCACAAAGCAAATACAAAAACATGATATAGTACAATCAAGTACCTTATTTTTGGGTGGTATTTTTGGAAGACTTTTATCTCCAAGTTGCCTTCATTTTTTTATTTTATACAGCTGTGGATTCCAATACATGAGCTGATGTTATTGATATACAAAGTGTCTCTCTAATATGTAATAATCATTAGTATAATCTTTTGCAGCAAAATGAATTAGAAGAGATCATTTGTATATCATGTGTTAGTCATGTTGCTGTTGCTGTGCTGCAACTTCTGGGAATAGCAACTTAAAGAGATTTTTTTTTTGCCTTAGACTGCCACAGGTTTTAGTTCATGTTCACCTGACTCTATTGTTTCTAATGTCTGATGAGGTGAAACCATTATATGGGCAGATAATGGAGAAAAAGCCAGAGAGGAGGCAGGGAGCAAGACATACTTCTGTCCTCAAGGTCATGTTTGGGTGACCTTTAAACTATATCATACATTCCAAGTTTACATTATTTGCTAAAACTTCCATCAAATTATGAATCCATTAAATAAGTGCATATACTAATTAGGCCATCAGATAACCTTTCAAAATCCCCATGTGTGAAGATTGTGTCACTGAGGACCATATCTTCAACCCAGGTCTTTTTGAGGGTCATGCCTTATCTAAACTGTACCAAAGACCTTTCAAGAACCCTTTCTCATTCTAGAGTTCCTTCTTGTGGTGTTAATGAGAAGTGAAAGGGAAGTAAAGAAGGGAAGTTATTGCTCCATGCAGGATGGCTGCCAAAGAGAAAGAAGAACCCTGGGGGAGGAGCAGGCTCTGTTGGGGGTGGAGCTTATATGGGTAGTAGGGTGTCATAACAGGTGCTGTTTGGGGAAGGCTTGGTACCCGTGCAAAAAACAAAGAAGGAAACTGAGGCCAAGTAGTGGAAGACAAAGGGATCCAGTCTAGGAGCAGCACATCCTTGTTAGTGTTGGATCCTTACACCTTGCTGAGTTGCTGCCAGGATGTCTGTGGGGACTTATGTATGCATGCAGATGCATCACTTATGGCTAGTGTTGATACTTATACTCAATTTCCTTAGAAATCCCATGAACCTTGACTACAACTACACCACTTACCTAATTGTTAAGAGAACATTGAAATATTGCACATTTCTAGTAGAAATACGCTTTTAAGAAAAAAACTAAGGTTAAACATAGAGTATTCAAGGTGATAAACAGATTCCAGATAGGAATAATGGCCTTGTCTTATAATAGTGTCTTCCTGAGAATCACTCTTAACAATTCCAAATTGATTCAATTATTAACATCAACTATAAAAATGTCTGTTTGTATCCTAAGGCATAAAAGAACTCACACCATCCAAGGTTATCAATAGTGAAAAAAATTGAATGCTGCAGTTTCTCTATTACCAACGTCTGAATATTTCTAAAAAACTGTTAAATTCATTTCTTCATTTTTTATTGGAATTAGACCAGCAGAAGAATCATTGAAACTGAGGAATTAGAGTAAGGAATCAAATAAAAGCATCACTTCCGGTCTTAAGTGCTTTTCTCTCATTGCTGAGACAAAAAATCCGATGCCTCAAATTAAGGGAGAAAAGGTTCATTTAGCTCACAGTTTGTGTGTGTTTCAGTTCATAATCAGCTGGCTCCAAAGCAGGGTGATATAGCACAGGGTCAGCAGTTCATGTTGGTGTAAGAGTGCAAACGCATGAAGAGCAAAAGCAGGGGGGGGGCACCTCCTTCCTCCTTTCCATTGTGTGCATGCTACCTGCCCAGGGTCCCACCTAGCACTCACATCATCTGCCTCACTGTCCTCCTCTTGCACAGTCTCTGGATATTTGCAAGCTGAAAACTCTGGCCCCCTGCTGAGTCTCTCAGTTATATTTTTGAACTTCTCAAGTTGACACAATGTGTCAACAGTTATACTGCCTTGTGGAATTGTTAGACTATTTTTTTTTAAATTTCAGCCACACTAATGGGTGTACCATTTGTGATTTTTTACCCTCATTTCCCAGATTACTAAAGATGAGCATCTACATATTTGGTTATTTTCTTGCTGTATCTATTCCTTATGAAGGATCTATTTAAGTCTTTTACCAATATTTAATTGGATCTTTGTCTTTTTGGTAGTATTAGGAAAGTTATATATACATTCATATATATATATATATATGTTTGATTAATGTCCTTTATATACTGTATGCATTGAAAAATATTCTCCAAATGTACAGATTGTCCTTTCATTTTCACAGTGTCTTAAAAACAGGCAAATCTTTTAGTTGTGCTGAAGGTCAGTTTATGAACAGTGTATGGTTCCTGCTTTTGTATTGATTTTTTTCCCTAATGGTATATAACACACGATGTCCCCCTAAATTTTCTTCTGGAGATTTTAGAATTTTAGCTTTGATATGTTTAGATTATGCTGCCGCTCCAGAAACTCAGAAGGGTTAGTAAAGCTTTGAAGGTTTAGTCCACTAGCGAAGGATACCACTTTCAGTCTTGTCAGTAACACAATGCACTAATTTTCCTCTTTTTCAATTTTAGTAATTTTTAAGTCAATTAGAAGAGATCTTTTTGTGACATGTTTTACATCAGCCACTCTAAATCTGAAGTCAAGTGCTTTTCTGCAAGCTTCATTTACTTTAGGAAGCAGAGCTTTCTAACCAGTATTGGTCTACAATTGCTTCTTGTAGTAAGTTTTTTATTTTTACAGAAATGTACAGAAAAATATTTAGGTTAACTTAGAAATCAAATTCAGGTTGAAATTTCATTATCAAGAGATAGGAATAAATCAGTCTTTTCAATTAAATGTTAGCATTCAAACACTGCTTGCCAAATAAATGGTGCAAAACTGGCATAATTAAACATAATGTAGAGTAAACATAAGTTGAAAATCAGTAAGTGGCCCAGTTTGAGAGCTCATCGTAGGTGATTTGTGACATACTTATCATTCAGTAAGCATCTGACTCTACTATCAGGTAATGAGATTTTATAGATTCTTGAGAAGGTGATGAGCACTCCAAGATATTTGCATGCATTTATTTCCAATGTGCTTTATTAGAAAATTTTCTAGTCTGAACAAAAATGATATAAAAGCAGGACATTGCTTGATGGTTGGCAAATGATTATTTTGAGGTGCTTAGACTGAATCTGACTAGTAAGAAAGAGTTACACATTTTTATAGTGAATATTAATGCCATAAAGCAGCATGCCTAAAATGAAAGCAGCAGGTAACCCAAAGAGTTACCTCTATTTCATAAATTTTATCTATTGCTTCAGTTAAGCTTCTTAAAGTTTCTACGAACAACTCTCTAAGTTGATGATTTTGATGAGTATTCCCCAGCTCAATATACTTGTTATGCATCCATTTTTTTAAATTAAAATTGTGAAATGTGGTAATTTTTAAATAATTGGAAAGATAATGTTTTAGCATTCCAAGTTTTCATGGTGTAATGTATTTAATCTACATAGGAGGGCATCATATCAAGAAAAGTTCTGAAATGGTGAAGTTTTTCAATCTCCTTGATTTTTCCTCTCACTACCCAAAGCACAACATTTCAGTTAATGAAAGAAGAAATCTTAAATCACAGATAAAAAGGCAATTACGTGGGATAACATAACAAAGCTAAACTAAAAAATAATACTGCATAAATCAAACCACGAATAGCAGTAAAATCAAATACACAAGAAAAATGGGTTAGGCAAAGAAACTTTAATGAGTTTCAGAAACAATCTAGCAACTAAATTATAATGAACATTCTACCCCCCTGAGGGGTTTCTTCCCCAGGAGAAAGCATTTTCAATATTGAAAAAAATGACCTCTAAACAGGTGTTGAAGGCGCAACTTGCAGGTGCGGGAACAGACATCAGGAAAAGCCTGGACACAAGTAGTGTGGTGTCACAGATAGTAAGTTTTGAGTAAAGTAATTAATTTTATTTGATAGCTTTTATATATGAATCTTGTCCAGCATGGTGTTTGGATATATGTATACATTGTAGGAAGAGCTAAATAAAGATAACTAACCTATAAATCATATACCTACCTTTAAAATATTTTATTGAGAAAGAACAGATTTAAAATATTCTCAGTATCTAATTTTGAAACTAAGCAAAGAAAATTTACCTAAAGCACTGATCCGTGCACGGAGGAGGAAATTGTGAGAAAGTGATCTAAACTGAGTGATACCCTCTATGCTCAGAAAAATAAGAGATCAGCTAAAATATATATATTGTGGGAAGATTATCTCATAAGGTTGAAGTCCTGACTGTTGAGTATTTAATGATAATATCAGAAGAATAAGCACAGAGCTATGAAGGCATCTTAAACTCTCTCTGCAAAAGGATTAAAAAATATCTCAAATCAAGCAACGTAAAAAGGATTGTGGCTAAAACTTACAACAAATAATTTTGAAAACAATAAGATAAAAAATAGAAAATTTGTTTTATTGGTAGCAATAGACTGGATGAAAAATTATGGCGTAAAACGGATGAAAATTTTAAAATAGTGATTAAAAAAGAGAAAACTTAAGATGGTAATAACTGAAACAAAATTTGTAATTAGAATTTTGAAATAGTGTGCTGGGGAATAAAAGACTTGCACAGAAAGATGAAAAGACTCTGGAGAAAATAGCAATAATAGAAAAATTGTTTTAGAAATGAAGCTAAAGCAAGAAAAATATTGGAGCAAATATCATGTCATGAGATTGGTGAAAGATAAGAAGAAAGTTATTTTTATTTAGTAAAATATAATTGAATGGATAAAATGATTTGAGAGAAACTAGGAGAGATAACCTCGCCATATCTATCAATTAATCTCTATCTATCTATCTATCTATCTATCTATCTATCTATCTATGCATTATAGCATATGTGTAATTGGTTTTTAAATAGAAATAAAAATTATCCAATGTATATTAAAAAAAACATGACACAACAAGACTAGAAATAAATTACAAAGACACCATAGAAATTATGAAAACTGATGGAGGTTCAATAATACATTCTTACAAAGACAATAGATCATAGAAGAAATCAGGAAGAAACTGGATAGTTCCTAGAGCCAAAAGGCAATGCTATTAAAATGTACCAAAATTTATAGAATACAATGAAAGAAGTTCTAAGTTGATTTATTGCTGTGAAAGCCAACAGCGGAAAGCCCATTGGAATAGCATCATTATGGCTTTTAAAGTCTTAGGAAAGCAACAACAATCTAAACCCAAATTTACTAAGGAAGGAAATTATGAAAAGAGCAGAAATTAAAGAAATTAAGACTAAGAAAATAATATAAAGCATCAAAGAATCCCAGAGTTGTTTCTTTGAGAAGCAAAATAAATCAAACCCTTAACCTATCTTAGCAAATAATGGAAAAAAGACCAAGACCTACATGAATGCAAATAAAAATGAATCAGGTTACATCATAACAGATACTGTTGTAATCAAGATTACCAATGAATATTTCAAAAATCTATACTCCAATAAGTTGGAGAACAAGGAAAAAATGGAAATTCTTAGACATATATAAATCGCCAACATTGAACCAAGAAGATACAAAACACACAATTTCAATATAGTGAAATAGAGGCAGTAATAAAAAATACCTACCAAATAAGAAAAGCCCAGGACCTGAGAAATTCACCACTGAATTTCAAAAGAATTTCAGAGAATAAATCTGTAGTCCTTTTCTTAGTTACTCTTCTCATTGCTCAGACAAAATACCTGACACAATAACAACATGAGATATACAAATTCAGAAACATGATAAAATATACAAATCCTATCTCATGTCTGAATTTATTATAATGGGGACAGACAGAGGACTTATTGGCAAAACTGTAAATATGATGAAAATGGCTACATTTTCACTTTGGCTTACTACTGTGAAGGAAATGTTAGTCATCATGCTGTTTCAAGTATTTACTTAGAAAACTATCATCTGATGAAGTATTTAATCAGAAAACTATTATAGGTATATATTAGAAAGATTTCTATATGTCATTTGAAGTTGACATATTTTTGTATCTGTAAGACCTGGAATAATCAACGGAGAGCTATTTCAAGCAATGAGAAAATTAGCAAGTTCTGTATTTAATGCACAATATTCAATAACTTTCAAATATAAAAGAAAAGGCCAAGTAGAAAACATATGGAAATGTCAATCTCACATGTAAAAAAATGAAAACTGAAAAACAAGCCTCTGACCAAATAAAATCTTATCTTAAACTTAATAGGAAATAACCTATTTGAGAAAAACCCTAAAACACTTCACAAAGCAGTTAAGTAATAAAACATACTATGTATAATTTTATATAAGAAGAATTGACCTGAAAACATAATAACACCCATAAATTAATTAGTGATTTACATAGAGTCACAGCAGAAATAATTTCTTTTTAAGGATTAAAGAATTTAAAATCTCAGAAGTTCTAAATTCAGGTGCTAGTGTGAAATAATTGAAGTCTTCTATCAAAAACCTAAGTTCTTTTAATTAGAAAGGCATAGAAGCTGTGAAATACCGTAGTACTCAGATGGCGGTCTTTATATATAATTCATTACTAAATAAAACTAGCACTGTAACATCATGTACCTCGGTAGTGTCCCAAATTTTCTGATCAAGAACATTATGGGGCCAAAGAGGAAAGTGATCGATGACATAGAGTGGGCCTAAGGAGAGTCACATGGGGAGAAGACACTCTCTCAGCCTTCACAGAGAGCACATTGGTCAAGCAATGGCCGTGACTCATCCTGACTCATCCACATGGCTGCACTGACAAAGGTTTTACAATCTGAGGTACAGGATCTCAGGACAAATCCTGAGGGCATTTCATTGACCTTCTCAGACCAAAAAGCTACAACTCTTGTTGCATAGGTCCTGCTTTGCCTTGGTCTTAACCATCCAGTAGAAAAGTATGAAGACGAAATATAAGAAATAAAGCCATGCTGTTAAGTTGAGCTGTGGGGGACTCAGGTCAATAATTTCTGACATTGCCAGTTAAACAGAAGACCCAATGCTATTATGAGCTACTGGACTCTTTTAGAATATTTTGCTGAGTTTACACACCTATAATATTCAATAACGGAACTTAGAAAAAATGGGGTATACCTATGAATGTCCATTTTGTATCTGTGTATTCAAAGTGGTTGGGATAGATATATAGTTGCATTCTCTTAATGAATAGAATGATTTTTTCTAATGGTGTTTGTAAATAGGATCACAAGTCTGCATCTTGTACAGCAATTAACCACTAAGAAGAATATATGCAGTGTATTATTTGTTGAAACTGTACTTCCGATTTGATTTGAAACTGTCTCATTGCTATCTGTTTATCAATAAAACTGTGGGAAAAAAAAAAACTAGCACTCTTTGAGAAATAGATATCAGATCTGGAAATAGCCAAAAACATGGCTGGAGAATTTTGTCTTTTACTAGGGAAAGTAACTATCACAGAGTTCTGAATCTAGTTCAAAGAACCCGCTAGCCAACCTATTTAATAATTGCGCTTTGAAAATTTAAGAAAGGACTTTACACATGTGTAAAAACTACTAGGAAGCAATTCTTTATTCTGGGGAGAGGATTAAATCTAAGGAAGATTCAAAGTTTTGTCTGGCCTTGCACATAACTGGGGACTGCCGAAAGTAGTAAGTATATGGAAGTTTACTTTTACAATAGATTCAAAGGGCCCCCCCTAATAGCTCAGCGGACTAAAGCGCCTGCTTAGGCAGAGCGCAGGGACTAGAGAGCAATGCCAGGCCCTACCTGCAGGGTGCGCTGAGACGGTGATTGAGACTGGGCGTGGTGGCACGTGCCTGTAATCTCAGCACTTGAGAGGCTGAAAACAGGAGGAGCACTACGAGTCCGATCTGTGTAGTGAGACCTAGTCCTAAATACAGTAAAAAGAGAGAGAGGGGGAAAAAAAATGAAAAGAAAATTCATAGAAACATCTTAAATAACATCACGGGGCAGGAAAAATCCCGGACTGTATGAAAACTGCAGAATGGACTCAGTTTCTTTAAAGAATGAATTGCTAGGGGCAAAAAACCCGAAGAGTTGGAACTTGCTATGGTGGCAGATGGATGGTTTCTGAATTTTCTCATTCCAGTGTTTGTATTGCCAAACGGTAAACATGAATTTCCTTGCCATTCACAGTTTGCGAGGGCTGAAGGCTTTTGATCCAAATTACAGAACATATTGGAAGATGGTACTCCCTTGGCTGTGCCTGATGGAACAATACCAATAACTTTGGGTGGCATCCGGTGTACAACTACTCTGGGAGTCCCGGTAACCAGCATTCTGATGGACAGCATATTCAGAATGAAAAGTGGGACTGAGAGTTTTCCACGGCACAATATTTTAATTAGTAGTATCAGTCATGAACAAGGGTCTAATTATTCAAAATTTTGGTTTTTGTTGAAGTATTTTTCTGCATATCTAGCATCATTTAAAAACAGTAAGAGGCCGGCCAAATAGCTCAGTGGATTAAAGCACCTGCTTAGGCAGATGCAGGGATAGGGAGTTCAATCCCCTGGCCTTCCCTGCCGGTCCTGCTCCTGGGGTGAGCTGAGACAGTAATTGAGACTGGGCGTGGTGGCACGCACTTGTAATCACAGCACTTGGGAGGCTGTAAACAGGAGAATCACTATGAGTCTGATCTATGCAGTGAGACCCTGTATACCCTGTACACGCTGTCCTTAAAAAAAAAAAAATAAACCTGATGAAGTATTACATGAGACACCTTATATGTGCATTACACAAAACCTGCTATTAATTTTTAAATTGTACTTTTTTATACATGAATATTTTACATTAATAAACATACATAGATACTTTGTGTTACATGGTTATGTCACAGCTTTCATGGCCAACTCATAAATAGTAGAAATGATCTCCTAGAAAGGAGATAGGTGGTGCCTCATTCAGTTCCTGTTGAATCTGAATTCGTTCTAGTATTTAAGTGTTTAACCCTTATTCTCTCCTCTTGTTTTTCCAGAACACATCAGTGAGAATGTTATGACTTGAATTGCAATCATTCCCCAAGGGCTTCATGTGCTCAGAGAAGGGGCTTTGGAAGGTGAATGAATCATTGGGTTGCTGTAGATGATGTGGTCATAGGAGGTGGGTCTGTTTGAATTGAAGGATGGGTCAGAGTGTGACCTAAAAGAGTATCCATTCTTTCCAGACTCCCTGCTCCTTTCTTTGGTTCCTGGCCACCACAACATGAGTTCCTTTCCTCTTCTGTGATGTTCTCCATCTTGGATCCAACTGATCATGACAACTACTCTGGGAGTCCCGGTAACCAAAATTCATGATTCTTTCCTCAAATTCCTGGTGTCAGTTGCTTTTTCCTAGTGACAAGAAAAGTGATTAAGACAAAGGCTCATTTGAGGAAACTGATTTTACAAAAGGTTAATTGATTACTAAGAGATAACTGAAGAGGCAAGACAATGACAATGACAATGCCTGTACTATGTATTTTAAAAACATCTAACTACTAAACCAGATTAAGTTGTTGTTGTTGTTGTTGTTTTTAGAACTGGCGATTGAACTCAAACCCTTGTGCTTGCCTAGCAAGCACTTATTCTACTGCGCTATCTCCCCCACCCCCAGATTAAGTATTGAAAAACAAACAAACAAACAAAAAGAGTTTTCAAAATACCTGAGATCTCTTCTTACATTTCTATTTTAGAATGTTTGATCTATAGAAAAATAACACAAATACTAAAGACATCCCATAATATTCTCATTCAGTTTCAGAATTGTTAGTAAATAGTACTGTGATTAATTTTGCAAGTTGAACAAACTGACATTGGTATGTAACTACTAACATAATTACACAATTTGTTTTTTTCCAGTTATTAAAAATGCCTTCTTATAATGTGTTCTTTCTGACTTATTGTCCACTCCTTCACTGAGTTTAGTTGTCCTGTCTCACGAATCACATTATAGTTCTGATAATTTCTTAATCCTTGTTGTTCTTTAGAAACCTGACAGCTTTAGGGAGCACTGGCCAGGTGTTCTATAGAAAGTTCCAGTGTATAGGCTTGACCATTTTTTTCATGATTACACCAAGATTTTAGAAGGCACTGAATAAGTGCTTTTCTTGCCACATGATACTAAAAGGATGGGTCAGCACATGATACACATAGTGACATGTGGCTTCATTACTTGGCTAACATAGTAGATGGTCAGGTTTCTGTGTTATAAAATTACTGGCTCCCTTTCCCTGCTCTTTGGAAGTCAGTTGAGTTTGCTTTCATAGGAACAGAAGGGAGGGATCAAGTTTCATCAAAGGTATCTCTTACCTAATAGGTATGTGTACACTGGACTCAATAATTTTCAAATTTTTTTTTTACTAATTTTCAATGAATGAAAGAATTAATTTGTAGTTCTTTCTACAGTGTTGCTTTATTTCTGCCTCTACAAAAATAATAGATTATGTTCTCCTCTTGTTATTTATTTATTTTTATTTTCTTTTGTTTTATTTGTTATCTCTGTGTGTATTGGAAATCTGGATCTATTTTATCTGTATCTATTTTCATTAGCATTTGACGTCATTATCATTATATTAACAACATTTGTTTGCAATTATTGCCTCATAATTCTAGTTTGGGCTACAGACAGTCTTGGTTTCTTCAGTGAAAATTACACAGACTTATTTAATCAAGGACTTTGTAATTATCAAGCTTGCAAAACAAAAAAAGATTTTGTATAAACATTTAGAAGAATTCTAATAAAGCAGGGAGGAAACAGAAAAGCATTTTTGCTATTCTGTTATCTCATGCAGACCATGGCAAAGTAATAAGAGAAGAAAAGCAGGATAAAAGTTGTATGTAAGAAGTTTTATTGAAAAAGAACATTGTATTCATAGAAAAATCTAAAGAATGATTAAACTAAAAAGAGCTATGTTAGTTGAGTCATGGATCAACATTTAAAAAGATGTTGATTGTCTATTATATCTGAATTTACATGTTAGAAAACAAAACACAAAATACTTATTCATTATGGAATTTCTAGAATATTAAAAATACTAACAAAGTTAAGTACATTTTGAAATTTTGTTCAGATATTTCAAAATATCTGCACAAATAAAAAAAAATGCTCATGAATTGGTTGGCTCAGGATGAAGTTACAGGTTCTTTTCCATTTAAATAATTTAATGCAATTATATCTAGGATAGGACTCTTTCAATTTTTTTTTATTTAGTACTGATAGCTTCTACAATACATATGAAGTATGCAAAAATTAAAATAAATTTAGAAGATCAAAATGAATAACTTTAATCTTGTAAGGTATTAAAAACCATTACAGAGCCATAAATAAAATTGCAAATATTCAGCCAGAACTAGATCAATAGAAGAGTGAGACAAAGAAAGGGCAACTTAATATTGGTAGATATTGTCACACAAATCAATTGAATAAGCTATTTGACATATAGCAAATGATATGAAAGAACAAACTATTAGATACATAGCAAGCCATATGGAAGAAAAATTATTATATTATTTATTTATATTGTTTGTGAAAACAAATTCTAATTGTATTAATTATATAACAATGCATAGAAAGCTCATTCTAATATTTTAAAATACTATATGTAAAATTTTATCAAGTTATACTGTAATACTTTTTTTTTTTTTGTGGTACCAGGACCTTGTGCTTGCCAGGCAGGTGTTTATGCTGCAGAGCTATCTCCCTGGCCCTGAAATACACTGTAAAATAAAATTTAAAAAATCATAGCCAAAAGAAAGACTGAAAAATATATCATTAAAGTTCAGGAGAGACAAGATCTTTGTAGTTAAAAGTATCAGATCCCACCATCATAAGAAAATATAAAATGTCCAGTTAAATATTAACATAAGATAAACTGACACTTCAGAATTAAACTGTGCTTTAGAGAGTCATAGCTATATTTAATATAGCTGTGTAAATAGCTTCAAGAGACCTGTATAAGTAGCTTCAAGATTACATTATTTATAACTGAAAGGTGAAAGACTTTAAGTGTCTATAGGAGGGCGAAATGGAAATCGTAGCTTTAGTTTTTTGAGAAAACTTCGTGCTGCTTTCCATCATGGTTATAGCATTTGTTATTACTTGATTTCTTGATTCTCCTGCTAGGTATCTTCCCTAAAGAATTAAAGACATCACGTTACTGTAACACATGCATATTCATGTTTGTTTGGAATTTTCTTTCCTCCCACCCTCTCCACCCAGTTCTTGGTTCTCCCCTCCTTTGCGGGTACCCATTTGTGGTACATACTATCCACACCCTTGTGTGGAGTTTGTGCATATGCACAACACTTCGCAGTTCACTTTTTCCGTGCCTTATTTCTCCCTTTCCTAACCTTCCCTGTATAGCTTGATCACTTCCCCTTTGAGAAAGATCTATCTCCATATTTCCTATTATCTTTTTATTTTTCCTTTATTTTTATTCTGGGTTTCACCTAGAATAGAAACAATGTGATATTTCAGGTCATATATCTGATTTTTTTAAATTTAATTTTATGGTCTCAAGGTGTATCCATTTTCCTACAGATAACTCCAGCCTATTTTTACTTTATGGCAGAGTAGTGGGAGTGCAAATCCATATTTTCTTTAACCACTCATCTGTTAATGAGCACATGAGGTACCTTCATGACTCGACTTTGGCCAATTGTGCTGCTGTGACCATTTTCCTTGGTGATGGCCATTCTTCCTTGGGTAAGATGGGACTTCAGTGTCCATTGAATTTGCATTTCTTTAATGATTAACACTGTTGAGCATTTCTTCCTTTATTTATTGGCTATTTATACTTCTGTGAAGTTTCTACTGATGTCTCTTGCCCATTGTTTGATTTTGTCTCTTATTAAGGGAGTCTATAGCTAGGGTTCAACCACCAGCGTGCTGTGCTGGCCGCACCCCTGGGGCATGCGGAGATGCGACTGAGACTGGGCATGGTGGCACTCACCTGTAATTCCAGCGTTTGGGAGGCTGAAAACAAAAGAATCACTAGTAGTCTGATCTATGTAGTGAGGCCCCGTAGACTCTTCAGATCCTGTACCAAATACATAAAAAAAATAAAAGAGGGTCTAATTTTTAAAAATTATTTGTGCATCCTAGATATGAGTCTTCTGAAGTTTGGATGACAAATATTCTTTTAACAATCCTGTACATGGGCTTTTCTTGCAGCTTGCTGTTTCTTTTGCAGAAGTGTTAAAATGAGATATGTGACCATTTGTTGATCCATGGTAGTATTTCCTGTGCAGCTGGAGATTTGTTAAAAAACAAGAAAGTCCGTGCCTATGCCTATGACTTCAAGTGTTTTACATGTTTTGCTTTCTGGCGATTTGTTTCTGGTTTACCATTTAGTTCTTTGATCCTGTTACTTTAGTGCATGGCATACACAGGTGCACAGTAGTAAAATTCATAATAGTTAAATGTTGGAAGAGACTGAATATCCATTAACAGGTAAATGGATAACAAAAACAGGGTATTCACAAGCTGAGGGGCACTACTTTGCATGAACAATGATGCGCTCGAGTCATTTGCAGGAAAATGGATCCACCTTGAGACTATCATGTTAAGTAAAGTCGGTCAGGCACACAAGCATAAATGTTACATGGTTTCTCTTACATGAAAAACCAGACTAAAAATCAAGTGAAAAAAATAAAAGATACATAGTAGGAAGTAATGAGATAGATCTTTCGCCACTGGAAGGGAATCAAGAGATGTACATAGCTGTGAGAAAGTTAAATTATACTACTCTATTTATTAGTGTATGTTTTTGATGCATAAAGTTACATTCATCATCAGGAATTGATACATATACATGTCCCCTATTGATATTTTCATACATTTAAGTATCACAAGTAGAAAAAGTTATGAAGTAGATATATGTTTATTAAAATTTTAAGCTAAATAACATATTAAATCATAAAAATGAAATTAAAAGGATTATTGTTATTATTTTTTTGTCTTCTTGAGACAAGGTTTCACTATGCAGTTCAAGCTGGTCTTGAACTCACAGAAATCCTCATGTCTCAGCCTCCCAAGAGCTGTAATCACAGACGTGCACCACCACATCCAACAGAAAGATTATTATATAATCTTCGTAATGAAAGGGGCTGAAGGAAAGGGGAAAAATAATTGAACTGTGTTATGTGCATATACCAGTTCCCTGCAGTGAATATAATGGTGCACAACAAACATGTCCTGGGCCAGGGAGATAGCTCAGTGGAATAAGTGCTTGTCAGTGTCAGCCATCTGCATGAGTCATGGCCGTTGCTTGTCTGTTACAGTCTTTTCTCTTATTTTCCCCGCTTCATTTAATATTGTGGTCAAGGTACATTTAGCATTGTGTCCCCTAATTACCCTGGGCACCTTCCTGGCTCACTCCCTGCACCCACTGTAAACATTGGGAGCTTCAAACATGTCAAAATAAAGGAGCAAAAGGCAATCTCACAGCACAAGGCAATCTATTTTCTTATTCAAGATTATCCTACCTTATGGCAGAATAGGACTCCATTGTGTGTAAGTTCCACCTTTCCTTATTTTTTAAGAAGAAAATCGATGGATTATAAGATATAAATGCCATATTTAAATACCAGTGCAGCTATTTTAGTATATAATATTAGAATTAAGACCTGGAATATTGAAACTGAGACAGTGTGATTCTGTAATCACAATGGACATACTATTCACTACCAAGGAGACACTAGTCATTCACTTTTCTGCCTTAGATTTAAAATTAAGGGTGACAGCAGAGCATGGTGGTGCATGTATATAATCCAACCACGTGAGAGGAAGAAGCAGGAGAATTGCTATGAGAACCTGGCCATCCTGGGATATAGTGTGAGACCTGGGCCAAATAAAGAAAAAAAGGTGAGGCCTTTCCTGCAAGCCCCACCACCACTGGAGATTTGCTGAACTGCAATACCCCTTTGCCCACACACACAGGTATAGAATGCCAACTGAATCACAGACCGTACAAGAGCCCTGGTAAGTACTACCTTGCTGCCACTACCATTGTGGGAGCCTCGCTGAGCTGCAACAGCCCACTCACCCATTGTGGGAGATTTGGTGAGCCCTACCTGGCCCCTCTCCATCACAGGAGCCTTGCAGAAGTTCAGCCTGACTCCCATCATAGTGGGGGACTTGCTGAGATGCAACTTGTCCCCTACAACTATCACAGAAACCACACTGAACTCTGAATACCTTCAGGGCTTGGTGAGCCCTCTCCTACCCCCTAATTATCCTGGGCACCTTTCTGACTTACTCCCTGCACCCACTATCACTGCTGAGGTTGGGTAAACATTGGGAGCCTCAAATATGTTAAAATGAAAGAATAAAAGGCAATCTCAGACCCCAGTCCACCCAGAATAAGCCTAGGAGACAACTCAGAGCAACTGAAGTAAAGAAACAACACATCAGGCTATAAAAGAAATCACAGGGCTGACCAGATAGCTCAGATGACTAAGCCACCTGCTTAGGCAGAGTGCAGTGGCCAGGGTTCAAACCCTGACATGCCTTGCTGGCCCTGCTCTCAGGGCATGCTGAGATGGCAATTGAGATGGGCATGGTGGCACACACCTGTAATTCCATTGCTTGAGAGGCTGAAAACAGGAAAATCACTATGAGTCTGATCTACACAGTGAAACCCTATAGACCCTGTCCTAAAATATAAATAAATTAAAAAATAAAATAAATCAGATCAGAAATAATCTCTCAGATAAAAGAAAAAATGATAACAATCATGAAAGAATTTCTCAGTACATCTAAATAATATATAGATAAAAATACAGGAGAATAGAAAAATGATGCAAACATTCAACAATACAGGAATTAGAATACATGAAATAGATTCAAACATATATTCAGAAAATTAAGAATTCTACTGAAAACTGGCAGAACTGCTTGACCAAAACTGAAGATCAACCTTCAGACCTTGAAGAGAGCCTTGCAGCTAGTGATTTTGAAAGGAAAGATCTCAGAAAAATAACAAGTAACCAGAAAATAGCAAATCAATAATTTCAAGATTATACAAACTAAAGCAATGTATGACTAAGAGGTGTCAAAAAAATAACAGGATTCATCACAATGATATAAAAAGTTTATTTGCAGAAGAAGTAGCAGAAAATTTCCCAAGCATGAGAAAATAATCTGACATATAGACAAGTAAAGCATACAAAACTTCAATTAGCTATAATCACAGGAAAAAAAATCAACATCTAGATATATAACAAAGATCCTAGAAATTCAGCAAAAGAACAGGATATTAAAACCTGTTAGAGGAAAAAAACCATCAACTATGATGGAAAAAGCCCATTAGAATCACAGAAGCTTTCTTAAGGTAACCATCCAGTCAAGAAGAGCTTGGAGTGAAGTATTTCAGGTCAGGAAAGAAAAAAAATTCAAACCCAGATTGGTGTATCCTGAAAAACTATCTACCAAACTTAATAGAGAGATAAGATACTTCCATAAGAAAAAAACAGCTGAAAGAATTCATGACCATAAAAACAACCCTACAAAGAGTACTGACAGATACTCTATAAAGAGACAAAAAGACCACCACACCAGAAAGGAACAGTCAAGCGGAGCAAGCAATTAAATAGAGGGGGAAAGTAGCAAACCTACAGCAGGAAAATCACATGACAAAGAAGAGCCAATACTTGTCAGTTATAACCATTGTGTGGTTATAACTAGCAAAAGTAGCTAGAAAGCAAACTAGCAGCGTAGATATAGAAATAAAATCAAACAATATGTTGCATACAAGAGACACACTTAACTTAAAAGGAAATACATATATTGAAAGTCAAAGGATGGAAAACAATACCACATGAGTCAGGAAAAAAGAAAAAAAAAACAAGGTGGGCTATTCTGGTTGCTGGTAATGTCAACTTCAAACCAAGAATTGTTAAAATAGATAAAAAAAGTCACCACATTCATGTTAAGGGAAAACTCTAAGAAAGAGATATCAATCATAAATATATATGCACCCAATGTAGAAGCACATAACTATATAAGACAAATTTTAAAATTCATGAAAAATCAAATGAGTAATAACAGAACTGCAATGGGGGACATTAGTGCCCCATTGCAAGAAAGAGATAGATCAACTGGGCAAAAAAAGCAGCAAAGAAATAACAACAAAATCAAACTTGTGAATAAGTAGACTTAGTAGAATGTTATAGAATGTTCCACATGACATCAGAATACACATTATTTTCAGCTACACATGGGATATTCTCCAAAATAAGCCATATGCCAGCACTTATAATATGCTTAAGTAAATGCAACAGAATTAAAATCATCCCATGCACATTATCTGACCACAGTGTAATGAAATGGACTAAAGAAAGTGCAAAACCTTCAGAAGCACATGGAAATTAAATAAAACCCTCCTGAATGACCAATGGATTACACAAAATTAAAAAATGAATTACATAAATATTTATAATGAAAGAAAAATGCCGTTATGCTTAGTGGAATTTGTGCGATACAACGAAAGCAGTTCCATGAGGGAAATTTATAGTGGTGAATTTTCATATTAGGAAGACAGAAAGAGCACAAAAAAAAATTATGCTGCATCTCAAGCTCCTAGAAAACAAAAATTAAGTCAAGCTCAAAGCCCTAAGAAGGCAGGAAGCATAAAGATCAGAGCAGAAATTAATGCAATGGAGATGAAAACAATACAAAGAATTAATGAAAAAAGATGATTCTTTGAAAGAATAAATAAAATTGATCAAACACTAGCAAACCCTATCATAAAAAAGGAAAGAAAAAATTGAAATTCCTACAATAAGTAATGAAAAGTACAAAGTTACTATAGACCCTATAGAAATTCAGAAGATAATGAATACCTACTTTGAAAATCTTTACTCTCACTGGACAGAAAACAGAAAAACTGGAATAATTCCTAGATACATATGAATTACTGAAGCTCAATAAAAAGATTCAAAATTCTGAATAACCCAATATCAGTCAATGAAATTGAAAATGTAATGAAAAATGTATTCAACAAAGAAAAGCCCGTGTTCAGATGGATTCACAGGTGAATTCTACAAGAATTTAGAGAAGATTTAATGCCAACTGTCCTCAAACTCTTCAGTTTAATTGAAGGGGAAACAATTATCCCAAACACATTCCTGGAGCAAGTATATTCTGATAGCAAAACCAGAGAAATAATCCCTGGTACCACAAAACAAAACAGAGAATCAACCAAAAGAGAACTAGAGGCCCAACTCCATAAACAACATAGAAGGAAAATTCTCAATAAAATTCTAGCAAACAGAATGCTGCAAATATTCAAGAAGATTATATACATCATGACTAAGAGGGATTCATGCCAGGCAGGCAGGGATGGTTAAATATATATATATGTAGTACACCACATCAACAGAACATATATATATATATATGTAGTACACCACATCAACAGAACATATATATATGTAGTACACCACATCAACAGAACCAAAGACAAAAATCACATGATCATTTCAATAGATGCAGGAAATCTTTTGAGAAAGTACAACATTCATTCATGATAAAAACCCTACAGAAACTCAGAATAGATGGACTTTACCTCAACCCGATGAAAGCCATCTATGACAAACCAACAGCCAGCATCATACTACATGGTCAAAACCTGAGAGCTTCCACTTTACAAATAGGAAAAAACAAAACCGTTCAGAGTCACTACTCCTATGCAGTATAGTTCTGGAAATATTAGCCAGATTAGTTGGGTAAGAGAGAGAAATAAGAGAATAATAATGGGAAAAGAAGAAGTGAAATTATTATTTGTAGAATGTATGCTGCTCTACATAGAAGACCTCCAAAAACTCCAAGAGACTCTTAGATCTGATAACCAAATTTAGTAGTCTATCAGGATACAGTCATCACTCAGAAATCCATAGTAGAGAAGTACATAAAAAAGGAATGTATGGAGAGAGAAGTTAGTAAAACCATGTTAGTGCAAGGATTAAAGAGTATGGCCATTTTCACAATGTTGGTTCTTTCCATCCAGGAACAAGGAATATCTTTCCATGCTAGTGAAACCTTTCACAAACATAAAAGAAAGGAAGAAATATTTAGGAATCAATTTAAGAAAGGAAATAAAAATCCATACTGTGAATGTGACCATACTTTGAAAAAAGTGATGGAAGGATTTCAGAAAATGGAAAGATATTTCTTGTTCCTGGGTGGAAAGAACCAACACTGTGAAAATGGCCATACTCTTTAAATTTTTGTACAGATTAAGCACAGTCTTGATCATAATATCATTAGCAAACCTCACGAATCTAGAGAAAACATTCCTAAAATTCATCTTGATTCCTGAAGAGACCTAGAATAGCAAAGCAATACTGGGCAATTAGAAATATTTTCTAATTCTTCTCAGTGAGTTTGTTATCTGTGTAAAGGAATGCTGTTGACTTTTTGGGTGTTGACTAACTCTTTACATGTTCTTGGTAGAAGTCCTTTGTCTGAGGGACAGTTGGTTAAAAGACTTTTCCCTACTCATGGAATTTTTGGAATGTGTTCTCTAAATCTGTTACATTTATCAATGGTATTTTAATTGAGATCATGTTCAGTCTGTGTAATAGTTTCGGGAATATGGCCATTTACACTCTGTAATTTCTTAGTATCCATGAGTAAGGAATATCTTTTCATTTTTGGAATTCTACTTCAATCTCTTTTTCAGCATTCTGCAACTTACACTGTATAGGTCTTTTATTGCATTTGTTAGATGGACTTCTAAGTATTTCACTTTATTGTATACCATTGTAAAAGTTGTGGTTTCCCTAATTTGTATCTTAGTGAGTTTGCTGCTTGTGTACAGGAATGCTAGTGATTTTTGAGCGCTGAATTTATATTCAGCTATGCTATTGAATTTGGTTATTTAATAAAGAAGTCTTTTCGTGGAGCTTTTGAGGTTTCTTATGTAGAGTATCATGTCATCTGTGAATAATTATAATTTTACTTCCTCCTTTCCTATTCACATTTTATTTCTCTCTCTTGTCTAAACATTCTGGTTAATGTTTTGAGAACTATATTGGATACAAATGGTGACAATGGACATCCTTGTTTTGTTTCTATTTTTAAAGTGAGACTTTCAGTTTTTGTCCATTTGCATGATGTTGGTTGTTGTTTTGTCATATGGCTTTGATCATATTGAGGTAAAAAAAATCTATTCTGATTTTCTTTTCTTCTTCTTCTTCTTCTTCTTCTTCTTCTTCTTCTTCTTCTTCTTCTTCTTCTTCTTCTTCTTCTTCTTCTTCTTCTTCTTCTTC
>NW_004524596.1:4255852-4263168 GCF_000260255.1 Octodon degus | reverse complement strand
TTCTTCTTCTTCTTCTTCTTCTTCTTCTTCTTCTTCTTCTTTTTTTGGTGGAACTGGGGATTGATCTCAGGCCCTTGTGCTTGCCAGGGAAGTGCTTATTCCACTGATCCATCTCCCAGGCCCCTATTCTGATTTTCTGTGAGGTTTTTATCATAAATGTGTGTTGGACTTTATGAAAGTTTTTCCTGAATCTACTGAGATGATCATGTGTTTTTTATTTTTGATTATGTTGATATGGTGCATGACATTTATTGATTTGTGTACAATGAACTGTCACTGCAGACCTGGGATGAATCCCACTGATCATGACATTTAATCTTCTTGATGACTTTCTGTGATTTCCATCCTATGAAAGCAAAGATTTTTGAAGTAGGTATTGATGATCTGGATTTCTATAGGCTATGTACTTATTTTGTTCTTTTCAAGCCTTATGGCATGAGTTCGAGTTTTTAGCCTTCCTTGTTTGATAAGGTTGGTTAGGGGTTTATTGATTTTGTTTATTATTTCAAAGAACAAACTGTTTGGTTCATTAATTCTTTGTATTGTTTACTCTGTCTCCCTTGCATTAATTTCTGCTCTGATCTTCATAATTTCTTCCCTTATTTGGGATTTGAGCATGACTTTCTTTTCTTTTTTAAGAAGTTTGAGGTGCAAATTAAAGTTATTTGTGCTTGTTCTATTTTATTTTTTTGTTTTGATACTGAGATCAAACTCTAGACCTTGCCCATGCCAAGTAGGTGCTTATGTGGCTGCCCTATCTCCTCAGCACCTGTTTTCTTGAAATGAGAATTTACTGCTATAAATTTCCCTTAGAAACTGGTTTAATTGTATCCCACAGGTTCTGGTAAATTTTATTTGCATTTTTGTTTGATTTTAAATATTGTTTAATTTTTTAAATTTCATCTCTGATCCATTGGTTGTTCAGGAGGATATTATTTATTTTTCATGTGTTTATGGAGTTTTTGTGAATTCTTTTGTCATAAATTTCAGTTTCATTGCACCATGATTCAGTAATATTTATGAGATAATTTCAGTTCCTTTGCATTTACTTAAACCTGTTCTGTGTGCTAGCAAATGGTCTATTTTAGAGAATGTGCTGTGTGCAGCTGAGAATAATGTATATTCTGATGTTGTTGGGTGGAGCACTCTGTAAATGTCTTCTAAGTCCTTTGGTCCACATGTTTGCTTCAGTTTGGTCATTTATTTGCTGATTATTTTTGTCTAGATCATCTATCTCTTTGTAACAATGCAGTGATAAAGTCCCCCATTACAAATGGGTTATTGCTTATTTGATTTTTCAAGCCTATTAAACTTTGTCTTAGGGGCTTGGGAGATAGCTTAGCAGTCTAAGCACCTACTTGCAAGCATAAGAACCTGAGTTTGATCCTCTACAGTGCATGCCATGCTGGCTGTGGGATTCCTGGCCATCCATGCTGGCCTCCATACTGGATATGGTAGAGCACACCTTAATCCCAGCACTGGGAAGGCTCAGACAGGAGGATCACTATGAGTCTGAACTACATAGTGAGACCCTGTACCAAACAAACAAACAAACAAACAAACAAACAAACAAACAAGTAAATGTTTTTAAAAATGTCTTTTAGTTGGATGTTCCCACATTGGTGCATATATATTTATGATTCTTATTTCTTTCTCTTGCAGTTTTTCCCTACCAAGTATGTAGTCACCTTCTTTCTCTTTTTGATCATTCTTGACTTGAAGTTTACATTGTCTGCAAACAGAATAGCTATCCCTTTTTCCCCCCTGGATTTCTGTCACATGGATAATTGTTTTCTCTCCTTTGATTTTCCTTTTGAGTTAAATGTGTTTCTTTCATACAGCATATTGTTGGATTTTGTATATTGGTCTTTTTGCTAATCTGTTTCTTTTGATTGGTGAGTTTAGTCCTTTTACATTAAAGATTATAACTATTATGTACCAGTCTATCTCTGCCATGTTATTTTGCTGTTATTGGTTCCCTCCATTTCTCCTCTGTTAATTGCTTGCCCTGCTTTCTGCTTCCTTTCTATTGCTCTTAGTATTGAGGTCATTTTTCTCTCTTTCTAGAATATCTGTCAGTATTCTTTGTAGGGTTGGTTTCATAGTCATGAATTTCTTCAGTTGTTCTTCATTGTGGGTATATTTTTCTAAGTTTGATAGGTAGTTTTGCAGGGTACATCAATCTGGATTGGAAACTGTCTACTTTGAGGACCTGAAACACTTCACTCCAATCTCTTTTGACTTAATGGTTTGTGTTGCAAAATCCGCCACGTGTCTGATGACTTTTCCTTTATAGTTGATGCATTTCTTTTCTCTAACTGATTTCATATTTTGTTCTTGTGCTGAATTTCTGAAATCTTCATTATTACGTGTCTGGGTGTAGTTTTACTTGGTTATAACTAATTGGAATTCTAAACACTTTTGTATGGCTTATCTGTATGTTATATTCTTTTCCCATTCTTCACAAATTTCCTGCTACTACTTCCACAAATAATCCTTCGATATCATTTGTGTTGACTCCTGCTTTTTCATTGGTGCTTATCAGTCTTACATTGTTTTTCTTTGCATCATCTTGAAGCTGCTGTATTGTTACTTTTTGGATTTGTTATTTTTAAGAGCGTTTTCCTTTTGTGATCACTAGCTGAAATTCTGTCTTCATGTCCCCAATACCTATCTTTAATTTCATTCTAGTAGCTTTGCCAGCTTTCAGTGGAATTTTTGATATCCTGGATAACTCTTTGAACATGTTTCCTGCATTTGAATTCTTTCCTATATTGTTCATTCAAGTTTTCATTTTCCCTGCTCCTCTATTTTTATTCTATGTCTTCTTTGGATGTGATGCCTAATTCTTTTATTATTGTTACCATTTTTTTTTTGTACCTGAGAGATTATTTCTGATATGATTTCCTCTAGGCTGTATAGTTATTTATTTACTTCAGTTGCTCTCATTTCAGAAATTGCATGTGTGTGACTTCCAGTTTCTTCTATATTGATATCTCCAGGTCTTGTGCTGTGAAGAGTGGGGGGGTCTAAGATTGCACTGTGCTCCTTCATTTCAGCATTTTTCTATTTCGATTTTTTTTTTTGTTTTGTTTTCTGTTATGAGCCTTGTGAGTTTTGGCAGAAGGTAGCTATATCACTAATATCAAGGCCTCTCTAGGAAGTCAGTACTTCAGGCATATCTTTGTGTAGAAGATTCTTGGTTTGTGTCTTTCCCAATATTCTTCCTTCCAATTAATTGATAGTGGGATGTTGGTTCCTATTTGGCTTAGTCCCCAGCATTTTGGTTTAGGGTTGTGGTGTGGTTATTATCCCAGAGCTTCCCAATATTGTTACACAGGGGAGAACAATTGATTGCAAAAGATATGACATCCTATCTAAGGTAATGCAATTAGTCATAAGCATAATTTAGAAAACTGACCAACTGTGGCATTGATATTTTTACTTTATACCATAAAAAACAAAATCTATAGTTACATAACAAACCAATCATAAGTTAGGAGTTTGTATGCCAACTGTTTTCCTTTTGGGGGGTAGATTTACCATGGCTTCCTTTGGACAAGACGGTCTATGTGGCCTGAGCACTTCCCACATTTGCTGCATGACCCTCAGTGTAGAAGTGTGGGCCAGGTATCAGGGTTTCTCCCAACTAAGGCTTCCCGTTGAGAAGAAGTGTGGTGGGTGGGGTTTTTCCCAACTAAGACTCTGGAGAGTAGAGGTATGGTGGGTGGGGTTTCTCCCAACTAATGCTCCCTGGAGAGTAGAGGTGTTGTGGGTGGGGTTTCTCCCTTTCATATGGCTCACTGAGGTGTTTTGAGGCTCAGTGTTCATCCATTGATTGTGTGTTTGGGGGAGGGAATTGCTCCTCTCCTGAGCAGATCACCGAAATTCCTCAGGCTCACCATCACTCCCCCAGTGGTGGGGGAATGAAGGGTGAGTTTTCTCCTCTCCTAAGCAGTTCTCTGAAGCTCTCATGACTCATCCAGGTTCATATTCTCTCTTTTTCTCCCATGTTATAGATTGGACATTTTATTTATCTTAATTATTATTTAGTTTACTTTTATTAGTGCATGCTTGCTGTACACTCATTGTGAGGTTTGGCATGTGCACTTAGAATATACTTTTTATTTCCCCTTGCTCTCTGTTCTCTCTCCTTGTTTTAGAAGTGCTACTCTTTTACAGAGTATCCCTCTTATTATTATCTTTTTTATTTTTCTCTTCTCTTATATTTTAGGTTTTTCATATAAAAAACAGAAAAATTTCTTTGTATCTTTTATTTATTTCATATAATTTTATGGAGTCAAGGTGCATTAATTTTCCTGCAAATGACTCAAGTGGATCTTTCTTTAAGGTTGCATAACACTCCATTGTGTATATATACCTGATTTTCTTAATCCATCCATTTGTTGATGTGTATGTATGTTTCTAAAATGTAGCTATTATGAGATGTTCTGTTAGAAACATAACATATGCATGGGTCACTATGATATGAAGTCCTTACTCTTTAAGGGTAGATAGAGCCTTAGAAAGGGAACAGCTGGATCCAATGAAATTTCTCCTTTTAGTTTTCTACAGGATGTCCATAATTCTTTCCATAACTAATATATTCTATCCAGAACATAGAGTTAATAATTTTCACTTGAAACTTTGCTAGAAATTTTAATATTTGGTTTCTTGGTAATAACCATTCTTTCTAGAGTAAGATTGAATTTCAGTATTGTTTTAATTTGCATTTATCTTATGAAAAATACTCCTGTATATTTTGCATGTATTTATTGCCTATTTGTCCTTTTTCTGAAAGTTGTCTTTTCATTTTAATTGCACATTTTTTATTGGATCTTTTATTTTTAGATGTGATTATTTTGAGTTCTTTTTGTATTTTGGCTATTAGCCTCTATTAGTGGAGTAGTTGGCAAAAAAATATCTTCCCAGTTTGTAATTGTTTCTTCATTCTACTGGTCATATATTTTGTTATGTGGAAGCTTTTTAATTTGATATAATCCAACTTGTTGATTATAACATTATTTCATGTGCTACTGGGGCTCTGTTCAGAAAGTCTTTTTTGTTTTTTTTGGTTTTTTTTTTTGGTACTGGGGGTTGAACTCAGGACCTTGCACTTGCCAGGCAAGCTCAGTCTTTGCTTATGACTGTGTCTTTATCACACATGAGTTAATCATTTCTATTTTCATATCCATTTTTATTCTCACTTTGTGCATGATGAGAAGCGTGGGCCTAGATTTAGTCTCCTGCGTGGGCGTAGCCAGTTCCCCAGCAACATTGTTAAAGAGATATTTTTACTCTAGTCTATTTTTTGACCCTTTGTCAAAGATCAGATGACTGAATGTACCTGGTGTTGTTTCTGCAACTTCTTTTCTGGTCCATTGATCCATGTGTTTGTTTTTCTGTTAGTATCATGCTGTTTTATTCACTGTAGATTTGTAGTATAACAAAATTCTGAGCTAATGATGCCTTCTGTTTTCCAGGAATCCTATTTGCACTCTGGATGTCTTATATCTACATGGAAATCTTAGAATTTCTATTGTAATTCTGTGAAGAATTCTGTTTGTGTTTTTTTTTTTTTTTTTTTAGGGAAGGGTTTACAAGGTGTTCAGGGTCTCACTACTAGTCGGACTCTTAGTGATCCACCTGTTTACAGCCTCCCCAGAGCTGAGATTACAGGTGCATGCCGCCATGCCCAGTCTCAGTTGCTGTCTCACCATGCCCTGGGGGTGGGGCCAGCACAGCAGGCCGAGATCAAACCCTCAACCCCTGAGCCTGCTTGTAGGTGCTTTAATCTGCTGATCTGTTTGGCTGACTCTTGAGCTATTTGGCTGGCTCTTGAGCTATTTGGTCATCCTTTGAGCTATTTGGCCAGTCCTTGTATTTTTTGGAATTGCATGAAATCTATATATTGATCTCATAGTATGGCCATTTTGCCACCATTGGTTCTATCCAACCAGGAACAGATGACACAGTAATATCTCAAGTGATGAACATTTCCATTTGCATACAATTTGGCTCATGAACAGATGAATTTAGCAAAATTTTGCTTCCATTTGTGTTCTTCACATTGGGTGATGAGCATGACCTGTGCCATCTTCTATACTATGAAACATGATTGTGGATTCCTCTAGTAGACATCACTGTCACAGACAGACCTGAGAACACTTTCTGAGAAGATTTTTGTGTGCCTTTCAGCACATAGAATACTGCACAGTATTGTTCAATCTAGCATGGCTCCAAAGAAAGTGCAGAGCAAGCATCATGATTAAAAAATAATAATGAAAGGACCAGGGAGATAGCTCAGTGTACTAAACACGTACCTAGACAAGTACAGGGACTGGGGTTTGATTCCTGGCACCACAGGCTGCTCTGGTCTCACCCCCAGGCATGCAGAGCTGGCCACTGAGACTGGCGTGGTGGTGTACTCCTGTAATCCCAGTACTGGGGAGGCTGAAAACAGGAGGATCACTATGAGTCTGAGCTATGTAGTTAGACCCCATATCAAGTACATAAAATAATAATAGTAAAATAATAATAATAATAATAATAATAATAATAATAATAACAGATGTGACAAGGACATAGAGAGCAAAAGTGACTAGAATAAGGTTTCAAATAACCATTAAGTTGAAGAAGAAATTGTGTAAACGCAAGGACATGGCATTCATATGACTGATCTGATGAAGAAACTGACAGTCTTAGCTATTTTGAAGAATAAAGTTGTCATCAAGGACCTGACCCAGAAAAAGGAAAAGTGCTGGTAACCAGCCAGAGGACACAAATGCTTGAAGAAGTAGGAAACTTTCTAGTTTCTTGGATGAGAAACAGCTGGAAATTGTAGCAGCAGTGAAGTTATGATCTATGAAAAACAGGAAACTGGACAGTGATTCACTGTAATAAAACTTCTCGAGAAATGCAACAAATGATGAATTTAAAGTAAGTAGATGGTGGTTTGATAAATTCTGCAACAGAAATGGCATCTACAGTGTGACAAGATATGCTAAGCCTTCAAGTTCTGACAAGACCATTGCAGAAACCTGTAAGAAATAATTTACAGAATTTAAAAAGAAACAGGGCTTTGCTGGAAGAAGATGCTAATTCTAATCTATATCATGCAGAAGAAAAATACACTTCTGAGGCACGAGCTCCGGAAGGACATATTGATGCTTTTGCTGTGTGAAATCAAGTATTTTTTTTTATTTTTTATCCTCCCTGTTTTTTTTTCTTTTCAAAGTTTTATTGATAAACATATAGCAATGAGACAGTTTCAAATCAAATCGAAAGTACAGTTTCAACAAATAATACACTGCATA
>NW_004524596.1:4238834-4248527 GCF_000260255.1 Octodon degus | reverse complement strand
CCTGGGCTGGGACTGGTCCCGCCAGCGCAGGGTAGCAGGAAACTCTGCACACTCACCGGACCTGGGCTAGGACTGGGTCCTGAAATCAAGTATTGATGCAAAGACTAAGCCACTCCTGGTGTACCATTCACGGATTCCTTGTCCATTCAAGTAACAAAATATGAACGAGGCCAGACTGCCTGTTAATTGGAGAGCTAATGAGAAAGTTGGGATCACAAAGTAACTGTTCATGGAATTGTTGCACAAGGCATTCACATGCACCAGAAATATTAAGGTGTAATCTTCTGATAGCCTACTGCATGACAGGTGTCTTCTTCTGATGGACAATGCCCCAACACATCCTCCAGTCTTGGTGGAAGATATGGATCTTGAGTATGACTTCATAAAGTTCAAGTTCCTCCCTCCCAATGGGACATTTCTACAGAAATCCATGGACCATCAAGAGATGTATATTTTCAATATACTGTACAGAATGGCACTCTTCACCAGATGTTTTAATATTAATAAAGAGATATCCTTCACTCTCAAAGAGTGCTGGAAGAAATATTCCAATGTTCTCCACAGCATCAATTTCCCTGACAAAGCCAAGAAAGAATTTATGTACTGGACCTTAAACTCTTCCTGGAGGAATCCATAGTCATAATATCTTACAAACTGACTTTGAAGGGTCTGATATATAGGCAGTGGAAGAGACTGAGTCTGCACATGGCGATAGGTGTGGACTTTGATGGTACAGACATACAGGTCCTTGTTGATGACCATACAGAGGAGCTGATGGTGGAAGAACTTGCTGAATTCCAGAGTTGGCAGAACAAAGTACTTGTTTTATCTCTCTGTCTGTCTGTCTGTCTGTCTGTCTGTCTGTCTGTCTATCTGTCTGTCTACCTATCTATTTATCTATCAATCCAAGTTCTTCACTTTCATGCTTTACTGAAAATAGAAGATGAGCCCAAGAAAGGTATGGGTAAGCAGGTTATGTCTCTAAAGAATCACTGTTAGTTCAGTGTAGGATGTTTGCTGTCCCATATGCTGTGATACAAATCCTTTGTGGACCAGTGCATCTGGTATGCAACTCAAGTAAGGAAATACTACAGGACTTTATTTCCTTCCATGATTATATATCTCATATGTATACATGATTTAATTTTTTTGCTACTTGTTCAATTTTTATTTGATTCCCTTTCTTCCTACTACTCCTTCAAATATTAAATTTGAAATATTTCCTTGAATTTCAACATCCACCAGAACAACCTACTTTATTTGACATGAGGCATTTTGGGCAGTCACTATTGAAAGGATTTTTGACTTTTGGGAGTCATGTAATGGTTTAATTCTTAAATACACCTTTTCTTTAATGCCCCAACATGTCAATCTCCTCTTTCCTTCAGGTAATTTAATAACAGTCAGAAAGTGTTCAAAGATTAATGTCCAGGTAGACCACTACCTTTAAACCCTTCTCTGGCATAAAAACTTGCATGATGTCATCCATTGCAACCTAATCTGCAAATGGCTCATCCGTCTTTAATCAAGGGACAGATTTGGATGTGACACCCAGGATACCAAAGGTGATGCAATCATCACTTAACATCTTTCCATCAGTTGATAAATTCTTGTCAAAAAGAGCAAATGAAATTGCATGCATGACCTGAATTTTAATGTTTGGTTTGCAGAAGCAAGAAGTGCCTTCTCAACACAAATTTTGCCATGTTGCCTAATCCGTTGAATGGCTTGCTTTTGATAAGGCTATACAAATTTGATGGTATCTTTTGCTGCTTTGCTCCTCCATTGCTTTGATTAAAAGCTGGATCTTTTTCTCCATCTGCTTTCGCTTCTTCCTTGTCCTCCTCTGTTTTGGAACTATTCACATTCAGCTCGAGAGCTGCACTCTTTCTTTCTTTCTTTCTTTGTTTCTTTCATTGTTTTTTGTTTCTTTCTTTTCTTTTTTGGCAGAACGAGGGATTGAACTCAGGACCTTGGGCTTGCCAAGCAAGCACTTATTCTACTGAGTCATCTCCCCAGCCCCTGAGCTGAAGTCTCCATCACTTTTTTATTGTCTCCTGCTTTGTGGTTATAGATGGTGGCCTGATTGTGTCCCTGAAGGTCTCTCTGCTGCTGGCACAGGACCTTTATTTGCAGTTGGGACAGAGATTAGGTTCAGAAGTGTAGTGAATTTCTGAAGGGTTTATATCTTCCACTTCAATTTTTGTGATTTTAATTATATAATCCACAATAAACAGCTTTTGTATCATTTGCCATTCACTTGGTTATATCAGGGCTATAAATTTACTCTTCTTTGGTCAGGGAAGCAAATGTAAACATAAGTCTCCCATAGGGACACAGAAGGGTATGATCTCCTAGCAGTGACACAGGACTACACCTTTTAGGAGATCTAACAAAATTCCACCATTCTCCTATGAAGATCTGACACAACATAGAGGATGTCTGTATCCTCTGGCCAGTAAATAAAACATACTGTTTTTGTCCTGAAACAAATTCAGAAAAGAGGTCTTGTGCTCATTTGGGGTCATCTTATGTAAGGCTTCATTGTCTTTCCCTTCTCTTTCTAAAATGTCATGCTGTGAACAGCACACACTTTGTAACTTGGAAACTCAGGAGCCTTTGGGAAGTACTGCTGCTGTTTGTTCTATGCCTCTTTATAGATAAGCCTTCATTCATTTTCAGAGATGCACAATTCCCTGTTTAGACACAGAATGTCTTTATTGAAATTTAATTCTCCTACTTCTTTTCTTCCCACCTTTGATTCATCTAAAGGAAGGTATTGCCATTCCTTTTCCCACTGCTTTGGTCTGCATTCCCATTTGTCTGTCTTGTTGTTCAAGGGCTAGCTGTCATGAACTCTTCAAGGATGATCATTGCCCTTTCCTATTTTTTCAGCCTATTATTATCCATTTTATAATCTTCATTTACTTGGTTCTTCAGATGCAACACATGGAATATTCTACTACATGTACCTTTCACAGTTAATCTTGGATTTCCTTTATTTCTACTGTAGAGAATGTCTGCTGTATATTCAGAAATTCTCTTCATAATTGAGATTTTACCTGGATGAAGTTTGTCATGGGGACACAGGCATGATTATCCACAGGCTTGGTAGGTGTCAATTCAACCAAGCACTCTAGCAGTCATTCAAGAAAGGCAAACTCATGGAGCTGAGCTCCAGCAGGAAACCTGTGGAACAGCTCCTTAACCTCTCCCTGCTTTACTCTTCCATGTCCACACTTTGTTTACACATCTCGACCATTCCAACACACCACTCCTCAAATCTGCAATTATCTTGATCTACCAGCTCTTCAAGAAAGGCTGGAACATCCACAGTCCTTTTGGGCATCTCTTGGCTTCTCAGTCCAAAAACCATAGTGTTTATATTTCAAGAACAATGAGTCCTTTTAACACACTTGTGTCTGCATGTCTGTAGTTTTCAGGCCTCTGCTAGACCTTCCTCAATTCCTTATTATAATTTCTTCCCCTTCATCTTTCCTAAACTTCATCATTAAACTTGTATCATTTACTGGACTATTGATATTTCACATGGGTAATGAGCACCACTCTGAGTTCATGCACATAAGACCCATCTTTATGTTTGAAGTAAGGCTCCATCTCCAGAATTGCTGAGAATCCTATGCAGGTATTTAACTTTTTCTCATCTCCAGTTTGCCTGTCAAAGACAAAGTTCATTAGTTGCAAGTTCAATGTGCAAGAAAGGCTTAGAAGCCAAATAGTCCTTGTAGTGTTTTGTTCGCTTTGACAATTTTCACAAAAGTATCGATGGCATTGTTCTAAATTTTCTTCCTTTAAAAATTCTGAGATGCTGGCCAAGCAATGGCCATGACTCATTCACATGGCTGACACTGACAAAGGTTCTACAATCTGAGGTACAGGATCTCAGGATAAATCCTGAGGGGATTTCACTGACCTTATCAGTCTCAAAAGCTACAACTCTTGTTGCATAGGTCCTGCTTTATCTTGGTCTTAACCATCCGGCAGAAAAGTATAAAAACGAAATATAAGAAGTAAAGCCATGCAGTTATGTTGAGCTATAAGGGACTCAGGTCAACAATTTCTGACATTGCCAGTGAAGCGGAAGACCCAATACTATTATGGGCTACTGGACTCTTTTAGAATATTTTCCTGAGTTTACACACCTATAATATTCAAATAATAGAACTTAACAAAAAAAGGGGATACAGATGAATGTCCATTTTGTATCTGTGTATTCAAAGTGGTTAGGATGATATATAGTTACATTCTCTTAATGAATAGAGGGATTTGTTCTAATGGTGTTTGTAAATAGGATATCATGTCCGCCTCTTGTACAGCAATTAACCACTAGGAAGAATGTATGCAATGTGTGAATTATTGAAACTGTCCTACCAATTTGATTTGAAACTGTCTCATTGCTATTTGTTTATCAGTAAAATTATGGAAAAAAATTCTGAGATGCTATCTGTCTACTGTTTGCGATCTTAGGTATTTAACTCAATTGTAGAACTCAGATAACAACATAGATACTCTCCAAAACTGATTTTATTTTATTTTTATTTTTCTGTTTTTTCCCATAATTTTATTGAAAAACAAATAGCAATGAGACAGTTTCAATCCAAATTGTTAGGACAGTTTCAATAATTAACACATTGCATACGTTCTTCCTAGAGGTTAATTGCTGTACAAGATGCAGACATGATATCCTCTTTACAAACACCATTAGAACAAATCCCTCGATTCATTAAGAGAATATAACTATATATCTATCCTAACCATTTTGAATACACAGATACAAAATGGACAATCATCTGTATCCTCTTTTTTGTTAAGTTCTGTTATTTGAATATTATGGGTGTGTTAACTCAGAAAAATATTCTAAAAGAGTCCAGCAGTCCATAATAGTATTGGGTCTTCCACTTCACTGGCAATGTCAGAAATTTCTGACAAAACTGATTGTAGACAGTTACAAAAACTTATTCCCCATAGAACTGCTGCTGCACAATGCACTCTATACCTGAATTTTTCTGTTTAGAGAAAATATCATCCTATACAGATATAAACAGCTTCAAAAATTGCTGAGCATTCTGTTGTTGCCCAGTATATAAGCCTAAGGCTTTAACAAACCTGGATGATTCAATGCATTATCTGTTACTGTTTTGCAACAAAGCAAACAAGTACTGGATATTGTCACAAATAGACTGAGGTTCACAATCATTTTTGTCCTGTACATCAGCTCCCCTCATGTGGTTGGTGCAGGTGCTTAGTCCCAAATACAAAGCTTCATAATGAGAAACCACACTTGAAGAAATGTGTTGAGGTAATATGTGGCTCCGAGGTTTGCCAGGCCCACAAATGAGTTCTTTCTTCTCCTCTTACAGCTGGGATCTTCATTGTTATGAAAACTGTTCTCATCTATTTCTCCTAACCAAATATGCTCACCAATCCCATTCCAAGCAGTTTAGATTTCCTTTGCAGTTTCACCTGAAAATGCAGTGGATGTAGGGCTCTAGCCAGTTGCAGTGTGCAGTAAAAGTAGTACAGCTTTCATTAAAAAGGTCTTTTTCTTCCTTCACCAGGTTAATTCCTATTATTTAATTTTCCTTGAGGACATTGTTAATGGTATTTTTCCTAATCCTTTTCTCTTTGGGCTCAATACTGGTGTACAATACATTGCATGAGGACTCCCCCACACCCACACCACCAAGTTTCTTCTTTTATCATTTCATACAATTCAAACTTTTACTTTTTCATTTTCTCCCTCTTGATTCTTTGATGTATACCAAATCATCTTTGAAAGACTAGAAGGCATTTCTCTTTCTCGCTTTCTCTCTCTCTCTCTCTCTCTCTCTCTCTCTCTCTCTCTCTCTCTTCTTTCTCTTTCTTTCTTCCTTTCTCTTTCTTTCTTTCTTTCTTTCTTTCTTTCTTTCTTTCTTTCTTTCTTTCTTTCTTTCTCCTTCCTTCCTTCCTTCCTTCCTTCCTTCCTTCCTTCCTTCCTTCCTTCCTTCCTTCTTCCTTTCCTCCCTCCCTCCCTCCTTCACTCCCTTCCTTTCTTCTGTTATTCCCCCCTTCCTTTCTTCCTTTCTTTCATGGCTAGTAGCAGGAACTTGTTTTGTTAATGTCTGCTTTCCAGGGGTGTGGTCTTGGTTTGGATTTCTCTTTGTTCTTTATCTACTTCTTCTCCTTTTTCAATTGAGTGGGATTAAGACCTGCTTACTGTACTGTAAGGAAAATCTCTGTCCTTTGTACCAACATCAACAGATCCATTCATGTCTTTCTTATGTACATTAAAAGGTGTTCAAAAAATTTCATCTTGATTTACATATTACATACATATTATAGCTGTACTATAGCTGGCACTACCTGTAGGCTTGCTGTGTTGTGTAGAGAAAAGGAAAAAGGAAGAGAAAAGGGAAGGTGTAAATCAGATAGAAGAGGAAAAGAAATGACACTGTTGGGGAAAAAGATGAGAACAATCTTTGTTGATACAACTTTTATATTTTGAATGGAGAACTGCTATGTAGGATTAATAAAAATATTGTTAAGAATGGGAAAATGAATACAGAACAAAGAAAGTATAATTGGAGATAGAGAAATCTTTGAGAAGTTCTGAGCCTGCTTATATGCTAATGTTTGTAGTTAGTACCTTTATGTGAGGGTTACTCTAGGTTTCCCATAAAATGTACTATTTAGATTGACACTAATTAATTCTTATTATCATTTTCTCATATATACTCTATCTCTCGATCAGTCTATCTATCTATCTATCTATCTATCTATCTATCTATCTATCTATCTATCTATCTTTCTACCTATCATCTACCTCTATAGAGCTCTGAGTGAATGATATCTCATATTTTTGCTTAACAGTCTCTTTGACTTCCTCTAGGTCTTCTCTGTCCTCTATAAAGCTTTCACCTTCCTGCCTGTGAGTTTTGTGACATATAGGGCTCCCTGGCACTCAGTACCCTCTGCTGGTTACAGGAGATTTCTCCTGTTGGGGCCAAGAGTGTATACTAGATCTACAGGAGCACCCAGTGATTTCGGCAGATCCAGTGCTCTGAGTGTTGGCCAAGTCAGTAGAAGGCCTGCTCTAGGCTGGCTTTCCTGCCTCTTTCTTTCTCTAGTGCTTCATGGAATGCCATCTGTGGCTCTCCTTCTGTGGGTTCCATGGCATCTGGAGCTGTAGTCTTGGGGTACTGACAATGGACTCAAGGTAATGTATTCCTTCTTTAGGTTGACTCTGTGTCTGGGTATGTTTACCCCCTCCCCCATTTTAGAATACCCACATTATAGAATGGATCTCCTCTGAATTTCTCTCACGTACCTCCATCTCTGGTTAGCCAGATGATTCTGTACTTTGGATATTTTAAGGAGGTGGTCCCCATACTGTATGCTGTTGATATGTGGTAACAATAAAAGATGGATTCTGGTTGGAAGTAGTGGATCACTTGGGATGTGATTTTTGTGTGTTACAGCTTGTGTCTAGATGTCCATCCCAAAGCTTCATGTAAGCATAAGGGGTCCTTTTAAGAGGTAGTTGGATCTAGAATGCATGGTGCTAGGATTAAGGATGTCATGTTGCAATCAAGAGTCAGTGATTACTACATTAATCCACTGACTGCTTTGGCATAGTTCTGGGTAGGACAAGGGCACCTCATCCTGGATGTGAGTACTATCCACTCTAACAATAGGAATCTGGATAAACTATAAGGGACAAAAAGAGGGTTAGTGTTGTTTCTAGTTTGATGCTCGTTGTCCTCTGCCTGTCTCATTTTGCCATGGACTATTTATCCTCTGTGCTGATATCCTACCATACCACCCTGCCTTGGGGCCAGCCAACTATAAATTGAAATATCTAAAAAGAGTGAGATAAATATCTTTCCTCACTTCACTTGTGGTTGTTGGATATTTTGTCTCAGCAAAGAGGAAAGAAGTTAAGATATCAAGTGTACGTTTTGACCCCTTCCTCTCTCACTCTTCCCCTTCCTCCATTGCTCTTTGCTCTGGCCACCGTGAGGCGACCAGCTGTGCTCCGCCATGCACTTACACATAATGTATGGCCTCAACAATGGCTCAGAAGTAATGAAACCAGCTCACTGTGGGCTGAAATTTCTGAAACCATGAATCAAAATAAAATTTTCTCCTCTTTAAATTGATTTTCTCTGGTATTTGCCCCAGCAGGGGAAAACTAACACTCCATCCTCTCTAGTTCACCGGGTCCTATTTTTGGGTCACATGAGCTGTAGCGCAGTACAGGGCTTTCTCTAAGTGTCATGATTCCCCTCCAAGCCCATTATATCGCTGTTTTATTCTGATGTCATAAAATCTTGTATTCTGATTGCATTTTTAGTTGTATTGAGTGGATGGAATAAACAAGTGGGTTTAATCCTTGTTTGACACTGAACATTCATCGACAGGTTTTAGATAACAAATTTATGCTTAGCCAGTAGTCCAAAATTGCTTGCATTCCCCTTGGAGATGATTGTCAAAGGAGATGATTCTAAGGGCAGGTGATTTTAGAGGTGATTCTAAGGGGAGATATAAAGTCAAGGAAACAAGCTAGAACAGAGAATTAATTGCTAATAACACAGTTTTGTCTGCAACCTTTCATTTCTCTTTATTTCATTTCAAAAGAAAAGTAGCCACATCGTATCCATATCATTTTGAGTAAATGCTCATGTAAAATACAAAGTATCATCTTAGAAGTAAGTCCTAAAAATATAGCTCAAAGAAAACATCTGTTGACATAAATTTTATTTCCCACACAAATACTTCGTTAAGATTTCTATGCACAAAGTGGAAAATTAAGGAAATAGGAAACCCTGTCAAACTGGAGAAATTCATGTAACTGTTGAACTAAGCCAGCAAATTGACTTTTTTAAAAAAAAGCTGTGTATGGTTTCTTTACTAATAGGTCCTTAAATAGCATAACCTCACAAATGTTAACAAAGTGTTAAATTTTGTCATTTTGCCTGAGGAAAGTTAATATGAATGTTTGGGTCAAATAGTTCACTGTAATTTTTTATTACTGTGCTGTATATATCCCAAACTATTACTATGCTAATGTGTTTATTGATCACATGACTTTCTCTACCAGTCTTTGCGTGATGAATTCCTCCATTGAACCAGGTCGACAAATGTTTTCATACTGAAACAAATTAAGCATTTTAGATCAGTTCAAGAAATAAAATGTGCTTTTGAAAAAATTATGAGACATGATTGAAGATATGCATATATAGTTGCAATAATGCATTCTTAATTTTTTCCATCACTAAATGAGAAAGGACAATGAACAGTATTAAAATAGATCATTGGATATCAATATACTCTAGTTGGTATCAGTAAGCTAACAGCTTACTGCACAGAGACAAGTGTAGCATTGTCAATATTAGTTTTTGTGTATTTTGCCCTCTTGACTTTCCATTTAAGCCCAAGGTTGTCTATACCCACAACCCTGGGGTCTTAAAGTCATGGGGCTGATTTGAGCATCCCTCTCCCTGCACAGCTGGTAAGATAGGGGCAACGCTCTGGACTCCTTCCTCTGCCACTCATCCCAATTCCAAGTTTAAAAAAAAATAATATTATTAAAAATGTAAGTTAAGGGGCCGGGGAGATGGGTCAGTGGAATAAGCACTTGTCTGGCAAGTGCAAGGGCCTGAGTTCAATCCCTGATTCCACCAAAAAAAAAAA
>NW_004524596.1:4235668-4238396 GCF_000260255.1 Octodon degus | reverse complement strand
ATATATTAGATATACAGCTACTTTCTCTAAGTTCAATGAGAAGAAAGGTTTGCAGTACTATTATTGAGACAAGATATCCTATCTACATCTTGTCCTTTGAATAACTGATACAAAGACAACAATATGCACTGTATTAGTTATTGTAACTGGCCTACTAACCTATTTTGAAACCATTTCATTGTTATTTTATCTTTTTTCTCATTAAAATAATAAAATGGTGGATGTCACATGCCTGTCACTGCTGTGTCTGGAACCTGAAACTATGAATACACTTTTCAGATTAAGAGGAGGCCTTGATCTGGCTTTTCATCTGGCTTTTTCAACTGCTAATGAAACTTTTATCAAGAAGGTATTAATGCAAAGGCAGTCAGGAGCAGGATACCGTGGTTCGATCCCCAGTTCCACCTGCCATTCAGGCAACCTGAGCCACCAAAAAAAGAAAAAAAAAGTATTAAAACATGTATTGAGTGACCTGACAAACAAACTTTCTTCAGTGCTCTTGTACTCAGAATATGTTGCAATTCAGTGTATGTATGGCCTAATAGTGGCATAAGCACCATTCCGGTAGAATTGACTGATAGCTCTGCTTGTAAGAACATAATGCACTTTATTCAATTTTAGTGGGAAGACACAAAATGAAAGTTCATGGGAAAAAAAAAGACAAACAACTGACATGCATCAAATAATAACTATAGATCTTATGCTGGAAATGTCGACTTTATTGGCAGCTGTTACCCCGATAATCGAAAGGGAAAGTGGAGAACACCATTATGTCACTATGACCTTGCCAGTGGATGCAATTGTATCTTTTGTTCCAAAAGAAACAGGAAATGTTTGTATTCTAGTGAATGCAATTCATAAGCAACTTATGGATACAGAAAATTATATTTTGAGATATATGAAAGGAACATCTATTGTGGTCCCTGAGCCATTTAATTTTTATTACTAGGGAGAAAATGTCTTGTAATGATTTCATAACCATCAGGAATTCCAGATGGTCAGCTGCAAGCCTATAGGAAGGATTTACATGATGTCTTCGATTTGCCTCATGACAGAGCTTATTTCAAAAGGTCTAATTTTTATCACTTTCCAGATGAACCACACAAAGATGGTTACATTAGAAATTCACATATTTATCTTAGTTTCCCTAATATCAAGGCTGATATCATTCATGTGGTCCAGGGCATATATGGATATCTTCATTTTATGCAGGATTGGATAGATGACAGTAGCTGGGGTTGTGTTTAGTGATCACTGCAGATTATCTGCTCTTGGTTCAAACATCAGGGATACACTGAGAGCCCTATTCCAACAAACAGAAATTCAGCAGGCTCTAGTTGGTGCCGACGACAAAGCAGCAACATTTGTTGGATCATGGCAATGGATTTGATCCATTGATATTCAGCTGGTGCTAAACCAATTGAGTATATCTTCAAGTGGCATCCACTTCAATGAAAGAAGGGCTGCAAGGACAGCCAACATTTTGGCCCTAGCCTTTCAAGGTTAGTGAAGACTCAGGACATAGAGAACCTGTCCTGTAACATCATGTGAATCAGTTGCATCCCAAATTTTCTGATCAAGGAGATTATGGGGCTACCGAGGGAAGTGATCAATGATGTAGAGAATGCGTAAGGAGAATCACATGATAAGAAAACATTCTTTCGGGCTTTCACAGAAAGCCAGTTGGTCAAGCAATGACCATGACTCATCCACATGGCTGATACTGACAAAACACCTACAAACTGCAGTACAGGGTTTCAGGATAAATCCTGAGGGGATTTGACTGCCCTTATAAGATACAAAAGCCACATTTCTTGTTATATAGGTCTTGCTTTACTTTGATCTTAACCATCCAGCAGAAAAGTATAAAAATGAAGTATAAAAAGTAAAGCCATATTAATATGCTGAGCTGTAAAGGGCTAAAGTCAACAACTTCTGACATTGCCAGTCTTGTGGAAAACTCCCTACTATTATGGACTACTGGACTATATTGGATTATTTTACTCAATTCACACATCTACAATATTTAAATGGCAACGGAGTATCCATCTCTGACAAAACTAACCAAAAAAAGGGGATACAAATGAATGACCATTTTGTATCTGTATATTCAAAATAGGATAGATATATAGCTACTTTCTGTTAATCAATGAATAGAAAGATTTATTCTAATGGTGTTTGTGGATTGGATATTATGTCTGCATGTTGTACAATGAATAACCACTAAGACAATAATATACAATGTATTAATTATTGAAACTGTCCTGCTAATTAGTTTTGAAACTGTCATATTGCTATTTCTTTCTCAAGAAAATTATTTAAAAATGAACCAGTTGATTGATATAACTTCAAAAATAGTGTTTGTCATCCAAGCTTCAGAAATGGCCTCTCAAGGACGGGAACTGGCTAATCATTTCCAGAGTGAAGGCAGTCCAGCAATGATTGGGGAGGTGTTTGGGCCCACACAATACTAGGTTGCATGAGATGAAGACAGGAGAGATAAAATTTCTGATTCTAGATCCACATTATACAGGTGCTGAAGCTGTGCAAGTTATTTGAGAAAAGGGCTGGTATGGATGGAAGGGACCAGACTTCTGGAACAAAGATGCTTACTATAATGTCTTCCTCAGTGACCAAATATTGTTTAAATTGTCTTGGATGCAAAGGACATTGTAATAAAGTGACATTATAAATTTATTTTAAAAAATTGATTTCAAATTAAATCCTT
>NW_004524596.1:4227892-4235568 GCF_000260255.1 Octodon degus | reverse complement strand
AAAAAAAAAAAAAAAAAAAAAAGTAAGTTAAAAAATATTTGTTGCATATGCAAAATATGAAACAATATTAAGTTTCTTTTCAATATAGATAGATAATGAATCTACACAGGTAATGGGGTTCCCTGTGTTCTTCTAGTTTCTCTTTTAGAGAATCTTGTCTTCAGGAGATTGTAAGTCCCTAGTCAGTAACATTAGTATCATTTGCTTTTTTTCACAACTCTGTATATAATGTAATGCCTAATACCTAAGTAAATCTTAGGCAATATACAATGCACTTATATTTAGTTGCAAGTAAATATTCAAAATATATAAAATTATAACCTTCAAGTTGTAAGATTAATTCTTCTTCCAGATCTCTTCTCTGTTCTTCCCTGTAGTTTTATTTTCAGTTTGAAAAATGATGGTAGAGTAGATTTTTAAATCTATTGAACATTGAGGTTACTGATGCACATTTTGTTGACAATGGTATTAAGAGATGTTACATAGTATCATTACTGTGTGACAAATTGTCTTGAAAAAAATAGCAGGATTAGAAGTTAGTCCTAGGGCCAATGAGATAGCTCAGCAGACTAAGCACCTGCTTAGGCAAGCACAGGACTATGGGTGCAGTTCCCAGGATGCAGCTCTGGCCCCACCCCCAGGGTGACCGAGTCTGAGCATGGTGGCACATGTCTGTAATCTCAGTGCTGGGGAGGCTTAAAACAAGAGGATTACTAGGAGTCTGAGCTGTGTACTGAGATTCTGTACCAAAAGAATGTCATAAACTATAAAGTAACATCAAAATATCAGATATTATGATTGGTATACTTTGTGTCCCTGTAATATGTTATTGTTTGGTCTTTAAACTGGAGATAGATGAGGAGTAGGGTACCATATCCCTGGGTATTAGTGTAGTGTATTATTTTTAAATTTTTACCATTTTCATTGTGGATTAGTAATACACTAATACACAGTAAAATAAGAATATTTTTCTCAATTACTAGTCACTGCCCTTTAGAAAAAGACATATTGATTTTTTTCTAGTTTCTCAGCATTACCTGGTAGAAAAATAAGGGACAGACTTGACCTTCATGATGTTTTACAACAGCAAAATTAAATCATAATGACAGGAAAAGGGAAAGAAACTAATGGCTGGCATTGTTTTACAGGAATCAGTTAAATCGAGTAAATATTTGGCAATGTGTAAGACATACCAGAACAAAATAAAGATGCTGAATCTTACTATATTCTAGTGAGTTTTCATGGTGAATCATTGAATAAGACAAATCCTATATATAAGCACTAAAGTAAAGTGGAACTCTTTTCTTGTTTGGTAACAGTTTGTTCATAATCCCCAACTAGAAGAATACACCTTCAGTTTTAGCAGATAGCAGTTCACCTAAAAACTTTTGCTATTTATGATGGATATAGTTATATAGTGACATTATATTATATCCTGAAAACCTTTGAATGCACTTATTTATTTACCTTAGTACTTCTTGTTCACACTGAAGAATAACTAAAACTTAAAGTAATCTTTTTAATGACTCAAAAGTTGTAACTTGCAAAGATAACACTATTTAATAGAACAATTGTCCTGCACAACTTTCCTAAGGGAATCACAAATAAACTTTTGAAATATCACAAGACTAAATGGTTCTTATGAAGTATTTATGGTTAACTACATATATGGTTAATATTTTTTTATTAATTTATAATTTTTGATTTAAGCACTGTCTCTTTTATTTAATCTCCTTTCTTCCATATGTAGGAGATAACATGATTTTCTTTACAGTTTGTGAGCTTTGCCTAGCTTTCCTGTCTGTAAAGAAGCTGTTGTTCAAGGGCTCGCCAGATAGCTCAGTGGATTAAAGTGCCTGCTCAGACAAATGCAGGGACCAGGAGTTTGATTCCCAGCAGGCCACATGGGCCCCATCCCCAGGGTGCACTGAGATGAAGAATGAGACTGGGCATGGTGGTGCATGCCTATAATCCCAGTGCTTGGGAGGCTGAAAAACAGGAAGGATCACTATGATTCTGACCTGTGTAGTGAGACCCTGTACTAAATACATTAAAAAGAAGCTGTTGTTAAGCAGTGCTGGCTCTTCAAAGAAGGCTAATGCTGTCTTATTATTGTGCTAATAGAAATGGGGCAAGTGTATGAAATAGAAGAACTTCAACAAATAGCGATACAGAGTTTGTTAATTCTTGATCATTAACACTATTACCAAAGGAGATGTTAGACAGGATAGAGTTGGAATTGGCTAATTGTGTAATCAGCTTTGCCACTGCAAAAGTTTGCTAGGAATTTGAAAAGTCTTTGGTCATCAGATAATATTATACATAGGTGATATTCCAGATACCTAAGGATTACTTTGCTGAATTAGTATAAAAAATTGAGAAAACATTTTATTTTTCTATTAATAAATATTAGATTTGTTTATTGCCTCCATCTATGAATATAAAAATCAAGGGTAAAAATATATACATGCCTAGGTTTGCAAAATTGAAAAACCAATGAGTGACTCATGATAATTTAATATTTATTTGAATTAAATTTCATTTTGCTATTATTTTCTCATAAATGTTGACGATAAGGGAAGACAGTATTTCTTCCTTTATTCTCAGACTTAATGGAATGCCAAAATGTTGTGAATAAAGAATAAAATTATGAGAATGAGGCAAAAAATGTATCAATGAGGTTTTACTTAATGAAGATGTTTCAGAGGTTTGATGATCTCTTCAGTAATATTTGAAAATGGATTTTTCAGTTTGTATGCACAATTTTTTTTGGACATTGTTTAATACAGAGTTACAATTAAGCTTGCATCCAGAGTTTATTAGTTACTCTTGGGAAGTGGGAATGTAAAATCCAAAGCAACAAATAACAATGTGAACCAACAAGATGGTGTTAGATGAACCAGAGTTGTGACTGGGGACAAAGACCCACAATAGAAGCGGGTGGGCAGGGCTAACAGGTTTTCTTTCTTTCTTTTTTTTTAACCTTTTTGTAATTTTTGTCTATTTGTTGTTGTTTTTTCTTTGTTGTTCCTTTTAAATTCTTTTTCTTTTAATTCTCTTTCTCTGTTTTCTTTTTCTCTCTCCTCTAAATGGCTGGTTAGAACTCTAGTCACACAAAACTAATCACATCCTCCAAATTCATAGGCAAATTTCAGATAGTCCTGTGATTATGCTCTCATTTTTCTCTTCTGCACTCTCCTCTAGTTTCCCCAAATATATGTGATAATCCTCTGTCCTCCAGATTTGCTTTTACTTTCTTTTCATTATTCTTTATTTTATCCACTATTCTTAAATCTCACCAACATAGGATAAAAGCATATACCAAGGGTAAACAATTTTTGAATACAAACTCCCAATGTACAATTGATTCTGTTAAGTAATTATAGATTTTGTTCCTGTGGTTCAAGGCACAAAACTAACAGCTAACATGTTTGTTAACTTCTAAACCGTGCTTGATTCTATTGTTATTGCTAGTTATGCAATTTTAGATAGGATGTTGTATCTATTGTAATCCGTTATTCTCCTTTCTGTTTCAATATTGAAAAGCTTTGGGGTAATAACATTAACATGGCCCAAAAGCTAAAAATTGAGGCCTAAGCCAAACAATTATCAACATCAATTTAAATTATCTGGGAAGATAGTTTCTTCAAACAGATCCAAGCCAAGAACATTGTACACACAGAAGATATCATTAAGGAATAGACTTCTTCTACCAGGCATTTGATGCTGGTGATATAGATACTTCCTACAAATACTTACAAGGGTCACTACAGAAAAAACAAAAATGTTTGAAATAGAAAATGACAAGATGCACAAGCAGGATGCAATCTCATGCCTTCAGGGTACCCAGAACAAGTCCAGGGGAAAACAGAATAGAAGGAAATTGAGAACAAACACAAAAATTTTTAAATGAAAGCAACCAAATAAAGAAACACATCCATGAGGCTATAAGTAATCATATCAGAAATAATCCCTCCAGTAAAAAATTAAGTATCAACATTCATAAAGGAAATGTACAGCAAATCTATGGTAGATATAGATGCAAAATAGATGAAGATAGGAAAAGGATGAAAACTGAATAATCGATACGGGAAAGAAACAGAATGCATGAAGTGGATTCAAAGAGATATCCAGGATATTAGGTTTCAACAAGAGCCAGCAAAATTTCATGAATGAAACTGAATCAAAACTTTGAGACCTCTAAGACAAAATCTTGGTGAGCAATCACAAAGGAAAGTTCTCTTGAAAATAAAAGATACAAGAATAACAATTCAACAGCTGCAAGACAAGACAAAAAATGATAAGGAAAATTATGTTAATGAAAAATCTGGAGCCATTAAAATGATATAAAAAGTTATTTGCAAGAGTAATAGTAGAAAACTTTTAAAGCATGGAAATAAAGTTTACATATAGATATGCAAGTCATATAATTAGTCATGACTATATATATATATATATATATATATGTATATATACACCCAAAGGTATAATAATCAAGATTCCAGACTATCAACACAAGACGAGAATGTTAAAATCTGTTAGAAAAAATAAATAGATCACAAAGAAAGGAAAGCCCATCAGAATCTCAGCAGATTCCATAACATAAACCCTCAAATCAAGAAGTTTGGAATGAAGTATTTCAAGTCCTGAAAGAAAAAAAAAACCTTTCAACCCAGATTAATGTACTCTGCAAAACCATGTTTCAAAATTAATGGAGAAATAGGATACTTACATAACAGAGAACAACAGAGGAATTTCAGGACACCAAATACACCACACAAAGAATACGGAAAGATACTACATACAGAGATAAGAACAGTGATATTTCCAGAATAACAACAGAGAGAAACCTTCAGGCAGAGCAAGTATTCACACAGATGGGAAAATCAGAGAACCAACAGCAGTAAAATATATTGACAATGATAAGCCAATCCATAGCAGTTATAACTATCAATGTAAATGGCCTCAATTCACCAACCAAAAGAAACAAACCAGTATAATGGGTCAAGAAACAAAATCTAATAACATGCTTTATACTAGAAATATATTTAATACAATAGAAAATTCAAAGACTGAAAATCAAAAGACCAAAAAAAAAAAATACTCAATACAACAGAAAAACCACAAAAATAATCAGTGATAATATTTTTTAAAAAATTTATTTAGTACATGGTCTACAAGATCTCACTATGTAGATCAGACTTGTAGTGATTCTCCTGTTTTCAGCCTCCCAAGCGCTGGGATTATAGGTACATGCCACCACACCCAGTGTCAATCACCATCTCAGTGCACTGTGGGGGCAGGGCTGGCACAGCATGCCAGGGATGTAACCCCGGCCGCTGCATTTGCCTAAGCAGGCACTTTAGTCTGCTGAGTTATCTGATCGGCCCAGTGATACATATTCTGATTGCAGACAATATGAACTTCAAACCAAGAATAATCAAATGTAATAAAGAATGTCACTACATACTTATTATGTACAAAATACAAGAGGAAGAGATAACAAAGATTATATGTACCATACATGGGAATAGCCCCAACTATATATCAATCACTAATAAATAAAATAAGCAATAACACTATTCTAATGAGGCTCTTAATATACCCTGTCACAAAGATATAGATCAAATAGAAAAAAAATCAGCCAAGAAATAATGGAACTAAACCAAACTTGTGAAGAACTGTACTTAGCAGGCTTTTATAGGTTGTTCCACCAAACAGAGAATGTGCATTCTTTTCAGCTGCACATGATATTATGGAATTTCTCTAAAAGAGATCATGTACTAGTTCATAGCACAAGCTTAAGTCAATGCAAAGACATTGAAACTATTCATTGTGTATTTGATCAAAATACAATGATATTGGAAATTTATGGCAAAGAAAATGACAAAACCACCATAACACATGAAAATTAAATGACACCATCCTAAGCAACCAATGGGTAACAAATAAAATTAAAAAGGAAATTAAAGAATTTCTACAATCAAATCAAAATGTGAATACAACATACAAGAGCCTTGGCACACAATAAAATTTATCACCATGAATTCTCGTGTTGTTTGAAAAAACACAATCTAAATTTCCACCTCAATTTTCCAGAAAAAGAAGAACAAGTCAAATCCAAAGCTCATGCATGAGAAAAAATTACAAAGATGAGAGTCCAAAGTCATATAATGGAGACTAGCAAAACCATACAAAGAGTTAATGAATAAAAGAGTTGACTCTTTGAAAGAATAAATGAAATTGGCAAGCCCTAACAACCTTATCAAACATAAGGACAAAAAAAAATCCCCTCAAATTTATGCAATGAAGCTGAATAGCTAAGTCACTATGGGTCCTCTGGAAATGCAGAAGCTCTTCAACACACTGTTAAAAGTTCATTACTCTCATTAAATAGAAAACAAGAAAAATGGACAGATTTCTAGAAACACATGAATTACCAAAGTTAAATGATGAAGATATAAAAGTTTCTGTGTAACCCAATGTCAGTCAATTAAATTAAAAATATAATTAAAAACTTACCAACAAAGAAATCCAAGGTCTGATGGATTCACTGATGAATTCTATAGTTTAGAAAAAATTTAAAACCAATACTTTACAAACTCTTTATTGAAATTGAATGAGAAGCAATTCTCCTTAACTCATTCCTGAGTAGGCAATGAGTAGGAGGCAAATATTACCCTGATATTAAAACTGGAGAATACCCAACCACAAAAAGACTTACAGGCCAATCTCCCTAATGGACATAGATGTAAAAATCTGCAATACAATACCAGAAAACAGAATGTAACATCTTGAAGAGGTTTATATACCATGACCAAGAAGAATTGATCCCAGTAATGCAGGGATGGTTCAATATATGCAAATCAATAAATGTAATACTGCACATCAGCAAAGACAAAGACAAAAATTACATGACCATGTTAGTAGATGCACAAAAAGTTTATGACAAAGTCCAACATTCATTCATAAGAAAACCCTATAGAAAATGGGAATAGATGTTTTTTACATCAATCTGATAAATACCATCTATGGCTAACCAACCACCAACATCATATTAACTGAAAAACACAAAAGACAAAAACCAACGAACTGAAAGTTTTCATTCTAAAATCAGGAATGAGACAAGGATATCCTCTGTTACCTTTCCTATTCAGTATAGTTCTGGAAACATTAGCTAGAGAAATTAAACAGGAGATAAACAGAATGATGACACAAAAGGAAGAAGCAAAATTGTTATTCACAATTGACATGATGCTCTACATAAAAAGTCCTCAAAACTCCACCAAAAAGACTTCTATATTTAATAAATAAGTTCAGTAGCATAGATGGATACAAAGTCAATACTCAAAACTCAACAGCATTCCTGTACACAAATAGCAAGATCACTGCAAGATAAATCAGGGAAACCACACTCTTGACAATTGCATTCAAAAAAAACAAAAAAACGAAATACTTCAGATTCAATCTAATGAAGGAAGTGAAACACCTGTATTCTGAAAATTTCAGTATTCTCAAAAGAAGCTTGAAGAGGTACCATAAAGTAGAAATATATTCCTTACTCATGAATAGGAAGAACGGGAGCCCCCAGACCCAGTCCTAGCCCAGGTCCGGTGAGTGTGCGGAGAGTTTCCTGCTACCCTGCGCCGGCGGGACCAGTCCCAGCCCAGGCACAG
>NW_004524596.1:4207313-4220511 GCF_000260255.1 Octodon degus | reverse complement strand
ACATATGTATATATGTAAATCAAGACACACTTTTAAGTTTCTATTAGTTCATCAAAAATGGGTTGTCCTTACATTGTTTGACTAATCTTTCATGCATATTTCTTGCAATCTGATCAATTATTTTAAAAATAATATTATGCAATTTATTAAGCATTGTTAATCTCCTATTCTATTATGAAATTCTGTATTTCTCTTTAAAATAAAAACAGGTTGGAATACATAGAGCCCTTGAAGTAGACTTTATGGATGGCCTGTGGGATGAAGTATTAATACTTTTGTATTCCATAACTATATTTTCTGTTTTTCGTGCTATTATTCAATTTCACCTAAGGAATTCTCTGAATTATTTGTAGTCAGGATTTTATCACTGGAGTTATGTACCATTTCTTGTGTGACTCAGAATTCACTGGAAATATCTATTAATATCTAAACAATCTTGCACAGAAGCTTTCTTTCCCCTAATAAAGATATTCTGCTCATAAAAATATCTATGCAATCTATATCTATGCTTATCCAAAATTGATAACCTTATAGTTTACAATGCTCACTGAGGAGCTTAATTGTCCCCATGTAATTGTACAGCTCATGGTTTTCATGTTAATTATATAATTATATACTCAAAGGAATTGTAGAATATTGCCAAAAATTTAAATTAACTTATTTGTTTTCACCAAGGAAAAGTGCCATCAATTTGCATATGGTTTACTTATATAATAAATATATAATAAATCATTGCAGAGCACGTATTCACTTTGATTTTTGTTTAGAGAGACGTATTAGCACACAGATATTTAATGTAGGCCGAAATCATTTCATTCTTTCTCTTTTGAGTTTGATTTTGAAGCCAAGTTGTAAAAATATCTGACATGAAAAAACAGTATGTTAAATAACTGCAAGCTAAAACTTAACTCATCATAATACTTGCCATTTAAACAATGCGCGTACTTCAGGCACTCTGCCTACAATATAAACAAAAATATCTACAAAGACTTTTTCCTGTATTTTCTTAAATGTTAACAATGACTTAGCACCTACTATCTGAAAATATCTCTACTAAAATTAAGGATTAATGAAAATAATGTATTAGGAAAATGATTAAGAATAGTTCTTTAAATATAAGAGTATAACTCTTACATCTATACATGAAGACATGCTGAGAGTTTGCTTTGTATAAACCCAAGGCAAGCAAAGATAATCAAACATTTGTGTCCCTACATTAAAAAAGCATACTCTACAGAGCAGCTACAAAATTCAGTTAAAGAGGAGGAGCTACCCCCACATCTCATGGTTCAGCCCAAGCAACTTCAGTGTCCTATGAATACTAATTGGTTGGACTGCAGTTTAAAGACAGACATTCTGAACCTGGGACTTGGAGCAGTTGTGGACTGGCTTTATCTCAGGGCTGCCACTGTTGAAGTGCCATGGTGATTGGGTGACAGACAGCCAAGGAAGACATTTAGGGTCAGGAAAGCACGTTCAGGCTGGTGAGAGACACCCAGAGTATAGTACGATGCACAACTTAGTGCCACCCTCATGAACAGAGGCCAGGATCAATGTGAATTTCTGTGGATTTGAAATTATCAGAACTAGAAACCCTTCCCTAATCTTACTGCAAGCTCACTAGAATTGTACCTGACTCTAATCCTGCTTTAGGTTTGCTGGTATTATTTAGCATTGATCTGGGCGCTGACTTCTTCCTTTATTAAGCAATAGTAGAATCATGCCCTGGACTGGATATCAGCACAAAACTATAGACTCCAGAAAATATCCACAAGTTTGAAATCACAGAGAAATTACTTTTCTCCTTTGATTCTGATTTTCTTTAGGGTTTTGCTTCATTGTTGTTTTTTTTTTTTTTTTTTTTTTTTTTCATTTATTTGTGTATATGCGGCGTGACTGGAGTTCAGACTTTTTTTCCTTCTTTCTTTTCCTCTTGTCTTTTTCACCAGTTTCTTGAGGCTTGGGTAATATTCCTTTGTCCTTTACATTTTTTGTTGTTGTTGTTTTTTTTTTCAGTACCAGGGATTGTGTTCTTTGCCTTTGCTTCTAAACTCTTCCTCTTCTTCTGCTTTAGTTATGGTATATTTTGGGAGGGTGGTTTTTGGAATTAGTCAAATTTATTTGCACTTTTAGGTACACAGAATTATCTTCCTTTATTTATTTACTTTTCCTCTGATTCTTTTTTAAAATTTAAAATAATTTTTAAATATTTCCTTGTAGGGTAAAAATTGCTCTATCAAGTCATTATTTACTATATATAATTGTCTGATTTCTCTTAGATCTTGATATATATCTATAAATTTTGTATCTACGATTCAAGTTTGCAAATTATTACTCAAATTTTATTACTTTTAATATGGCTTAATGCTACTGTTATGACTGATTTTACTACTTTGACCAAGGTGACAGTTGTAATCAGTTGGTGAAAGATGGTCATCCATGTATGGCAATACATAGGTTGTCTTTGGGTCATAAACAATACTATAGCCCACTACCAAAAAAATTGGTAGGCAGAATATTTAGCACCATTTTATCTCCAATAAATTGGGACAAACTTAAAAGCCAAAAGCTAGCTACATCTAGAAGTCATCTCTGAAAAGTATTCATTTTCTAAAGATATCTTTAACAAAGCCAGCTACCATTAGCAATCTGCAAGCTTCAATGCAGAAAGCAGAAAAAAAATTGAGAAAACATGGAAGCAACCTGCAACCCATAATCTCCCACTTACAAAAAGGCAAATCAAGAAGACATTAAGGTGGATGAAATAAAAATACTTTCAGGTCAATTTTTTAAAATGGCAGCAGAAGAAATAGCAAAAACAATAAGTCTCTTGAAAAAGAAATAGAGTTTTGTTGAGATGACAATCATAATGAAGGAAATGATTAGTAAACCTAGAGCAGATACAGATAAGAAATAGAGGACCTTAGAAAAGACATGGAAACTATGAATGTTCAATATAAAAAAATGGATTCCATAAAACTGATTCAAACCTATCCAGGAAATTAAAAATTGTACTGACAGTGTATACAGCAGTATCAGCAAATATTAAGATAGAATATCGTATCTAGAAGGCAGCCTTGGGTTAGATAACCATCAAATGAGAGGCTTCTTAAAAACTTTAAGAAATGCAGAAAAATAATTCAATAGCTGCTATATGATGAAAAAGAATAACATATGATTACTTGGAATCAACAAAGAATCAAGATAGCAAATAAGCCATATTAACAAAAGTCATAGCAGAAGTCTTTTCAAGCATTAAGAAGAAATTCCACACACAGTAATGGAAGCATATAGAATTCCAAATAGTTATGATCAGATAACTTTACACAAAGGTATATAATAGTAAAGACTCCAGAAATTGACACAATAAAAAGTATTAAACTGTTAAAGAAAAGAAACAAATTACTTTATAAAAGCAAATTCATCAATGTCACACAATGTTTGTCAACTCAAACCTTTAAGTCATGTTATACCTAAAATGTTTAATATTCAGACAGGTAGTGAGCTTAAGCTTAACAGCCTAGGTTGTATGATAATAACAATAAGCTTTTCTTCTGGAGGGTTAATAACACAAATTTGCAGACCAAAACTAGAGAAAAAGGAGGGCCACCAGGAAAGCCAACATTTTGACCCTAGCCTTCTAAGATCAATTAAGACTCAGGACATATGAGAACTTGTACTGTAATGTCATGCAACTCAGTAGTGTCCCAAATTTTCTGATCAAGGAGATTATAGGGCCAAAGAGGAAAGTGATCAATGATGTAGAGTGTGCCTAAGGAGAGTCATATGGAGAGAAAACATTCTCTGGCTTTCACAGAGAGCACATTGGCGAAGCAATAGCTGTGACTCATCCACATGCTGATACTGACAGAGGTTCTACAATCTGAGGTACAGGATCTCAGGATAGATCTTGAGGGGATTTGACTGACCTTATCAGATCCAAAAGCTACAACACTTGTTGCACAGGTGTTGCTTTATCTTGGTCTTAACCATCCAACAGAAATGTATAAAAACGAAGTATAAAAAGTAAAGCCACTGTGTTATGTTGAGATATAGGGGACTCAGGTCAACATTTTCAGACACTGCCAGTGAAGTGGATGACCCAATACTATTATGGACCCCTGGACTCTTTTGGAGTATCTTGCTGAGTTCACACACCTATAATCAAATTAACAATTTAAAACTTAATTTTTTAAAATAAAATTGTTTATTGTAAACAAAAGCAACACAGAAAACAATTCCAAGAATACCAGTAGAAGAAATCCACCAGGCAAGGCAAGCAATTAAACAAAAGTGAGGAAAGGAAACCAACAACAAGAAAATATCATGACCAGAATAAGTCAGTATATATCAGTTATAACAATCAATGTAAATGATCTTCATTCATGAATCAAAAGAAATAGATTGTGAGAATGGGACAAGAAAAAGATCGAACAATATTCTTCATATGAGAAATACATTTAATGCAAAAAGAAATTCATATACTTAAAGTAAAGAATTAAAAGCAGTGAACCATGAAAAGAAACCCAGAAAAAAGTAGACACATCTATCCTATTTGCATACAAAATAGATATTAATCCAAGACTGATCAGAAGAGATAAAGAATTTCACAACAGACTTGTCATCTTAGTTTTTTTTCTTGCTGCTGGACAAAAATACCTGATACCCAAAGTTAAAGAAGAAAAGGTGTGTCTGGCTCACAGTTGATAGAGTTTTCCATTCATACTCAGCTGGCACATGGAAGAGGAGTAACAGTTTATGGTGGCCAGGGAGGCAGAGGACAACAAAAACAGCAAGAAGGATAAGAAAGAGAAGAGGCCTTTTTGTCCCTTATTTTGTATGCAGGCTCCCTGCTCTAGTATGGGTGTAGGTCACATAACCTTAATCCTAACATTGGACCATGAATCAATCAGAAACTAGTTTCAGTTGCCTCTGAATAGCCCACCACCCCATGATCACAAAAGGCTTTAGGGGAAACAGGTAACAGAAATCCGGATACAAACCACAGTATTCCATCCTTGTACTCTCAAAGACTCATTTACATTGCTTTTAGAAAAAGACATTTAGTCAGTCTAAGAGTTCTCAAAGTAGTAACAGTTTCAGCATTGCTTAAAAGCCTAAGTCAAAAGTCTCCTCCAACATTTAAGGTGAGCTCCTAACTGTGAGACCTTGTACAACTGAAAAGTTAAACAATTCCAACATTCAATGACACACGACAGACATTTTCATTGTAGTAGTTACAAACATGGGAATACAAAGCAATGAAATCAGAGCAAGTCCAAAATCAAGCAGGGCAAACAATAAGTCCCATGATTCCATGTTCAGCATCTGTGACAATGAGTGGTAAGATGTGAATTCCAAAATGTCTAGGTGGCTCCCCCCTCACTTCCCTGTTGCTTCTGGTGGTTATAGTTCCTACAACTTCTGTTTTGGATCCACTGCTCTGTCATTGTAGTTTTCCTCAAACCCACATTTCTGGCTGCTCCACATTTCTGGGCTTTCTAGTATGCTTTTGGCTTTACATTCAAAGCTGTAGTGTCTGTATGCAGACACTGCCTGGCCTCCTAGACCTTCTGAAATCTGGTGGAAGCCTTCTCAAACCCACAATTTGTGCATCCTCCAGGTGCCTAAAATTAGTTTCATATTGGTAATGCAAAGATCTGCTTCCACCTGGAGCAACAGGCATGCTTCCTTCTCTCTGTTGTAGGAGTTGAGTGCCTAGACTGCTGAGCACTCTGAATCCAATTCTGAGGACCAAGTTGTCTAGGTTGCCACCTTTCTGGAACATGGTGCTCTATAGCATTCTTCTCAAAGCGAAGCTTTTCACTTTTGCAATCTTGAGGCTACAAAGGGTAGAGGCCTGCTGCTTCATGTGATAATCTCAGGCCATGTTTTCCATTCTTCCGCTCCTTCTCCGGATCAAGATCTCGGCTCTATCTTTGCAGGAAACAGCTTTATTGGAGTCTCTGTCCAAATTCAATACATTTTGCATCATTTTAAAGGATTTTTTTGTTTTTCATTGTCAACATAAATCTGGATAAAAGCCCCCAGAAGTAGTTATGCCACTGTCTCAAAATTAGATTATCTTGACATTTTTTATACAAGATTAATCAGTTTACCACACTTAATTTTATTTTCAGGCAAAGTCTCTGGATATGAGAAAAATACAGACAAAGTTTTGGCCATCTGTGACAGCCATTGTCTGGAGTCTGACAACCAATGTAGTCCTTTTCTGATCAAAAACTCCCTAAATATGGTCTTTACTAGTTTTCTGGATTTTTGAGCTTTGACTACAATAGTGTAAGGCATGCAAATTCTACTTTTTCATCTGAATTATTCACCTCTGAATTATTACAAACTCTTCCCACAAACCATTCACTCCCTTAATCTCAGCATTGGACCATGAATCAACCACAAACTCTAGATTCAGTTGCCTCCAAAAATGCCACCCCTTATGTCCACTTGAGGCTTTGGGGACACATCCAGGCATAAACCATACACTTGTTAAAGGAAAAGTCCAAGAAGAAAAAACATAACCATCATAAATGTGTGTAAATCAAATAGTGGTGGACTCAACTATATAAAACTAATGGATATGAAAAATCAACCAAGTACTAATACAATTTCAAAGGAGCACCTCAATGCTCCCCTATCACAAACAGATGAAGTAGATGAAAAAAATCAGCAATGGAATATCATTGCTATATCAAACCTTTTTTAAAAAATGGGCTTACTAAGAGTAGCTAGGGGCTGGCCAAATAGCTCAGTGGATTAAAGTACCTACAAGCAGGAGCAAGGGCCGGGGGTTCAATCTCTATGCCTGCCATGCCAGCCCCACCCCTGGGGCACTCTGACACAGCAATTGAGACTGGGCATGGTGGCACATGCCTGTAATCCCAGCTCTTGGGAGGGTGTAAGCAAGCAGATCTCTACAAGTCTGGTCTAGTAGTGAGACCCTGAACACCCTGTCGACCCTTCCCTAAAATGCAAAAAAAAAAAAAAAAAAATTAACCATTTACAGTAGTTCATCCAACTTCAGAATATACATTTTTCTCAGGAAACTTTCTCCAAAATAGACCACATACTACCTCACAGAACAAGTTTCAAATGTAAAGATATTAAAATTATTCAGTGCATATTTTTGGGTCACAGCACAATGAAATTGAAAATCAATGCAAAAGAAATCACAAAAGCCATATAAGCACAAGGAAATTTAATAACACTCTCCCAAACAACCAATGGGTCTAAAGTAAAAGTAAAGAAAAAATCAGACAGCTCTGAAATTAAACAATTATGTCTATACAACATATCTAATGCAATGCAATGAAACTACCCTATGAGAGAAATTTACTGCAGTGAATTCCTGAATCAGAAAAGAAACAGAGGCCAAATAAATAATTTAAGACTGAACCTTGAGGTTCAAGAAAAAAGAAAACTAAAGCCAAACTGATTGCGCAGGAATCTTTAATTAGATCTTGGCAAACAGAATTCAGCAAATCATCAGGACATTATGCCATCACCAATTAGGGTTCATCCCAGAGAAACAAGAGTGATTCAACTTATCCAGATCAATAAATATAATAGAACGTATTACAAACCCCAGGACAAAAATCACATAATCATCTCAGTAGATATAGAAAAAAAAATCTCCAACCCAGGTTTGACAAAGTCCAACACATATTCATTATAAAACTATAAAAACTGAAACAGATCATCATTATGTAAATGTGTTAAGTGCCATCTATGATAAACCAATAGCCAAAATCATACTAAATGATCATAAACTGAAAGTGTTCACTTTAAAATCAGGAAAAAGACAAGATATTCATTATTATCAATCTTATTTACTATAGTTCTTTAAATACTAGCCAGAGCAATTAGATAAAGAGAGAAGCAAAATGTATACTGATAGTAATGGAAGAAGTTAAAATAGCATTATTTGTTGATGACATGATACTCTACATAGAAGAGCCAAAAAATCAGCATCAAATGATTCCTCAAATTAATAATCAAATTTAGTGGTACAGTAGGATAAATGTCAATACTAAAAAATAAATAGCATTTGTATATCTAAATAACAAAGTCACTGAGGAATGAAGTAGGAAATTATGTTTTTACCACAACATCAAGAAAAATGAAATACTTAAGAATTAATCAACATTCTAAAACAATTAAAAGACTCAGCTACATTACCTTTGATAAATGGGCCAAAGACTTTCATTGAAAGAAAGTCTCTTTAATAAACAATGCTGGTAAAAGTGGTTTTCCTTATGCTGAAATTAAAACTCAGAACTGTATCCCTCACCCTGCACTAAGCTAAAGTTGAAATAGTCAAAGAGCTAGCTACAAAAATAATAACACTGGGCCGGGGAGATGGCTTAGTGGAATAAGCACTTCCCTGGTAAGTTCAAGGGCCTGAGTTCAATCCCTGGTTCTGCCAAAAAAATTAAAAAAAAAAAATAGAAAAATAAAGACACTAATCTGCTGGAAAACAGACTAGGTAAAACTCTAGAAGTCCCCCCAGTTCTGCAAAAACAAAACAAACAAAAAACCCCAACAAAATAAAATAAAAGAAAACAAAAAACCTCTAGAAGTCATAGCTATAAGCAAAGACTTTTTGAACAAAACACTGATCACACAGTAACTATTGTAATGAATCAAAATCTATTACATCAAATTAACAAATCTGAACAGCAAAAGAAAACACCAACAGGGTGAAAAGACAAGCCATAGAATGGAAAAGAATTTTCACCAACTACTCAAAGGACTAACAGCTACAATATATAAATAACTCTAAAAATATCACAACTTTCCAATTCAAAGACCCAGTCCAAAAATAGCCCTGTGAAATGAGTAGGCATTTTTAAGATGAAGTGCAAACAGCAAATAAATATAGTTTAAAATGCTTAATATCACTAATCATTTGTAAAATGTAAATTAAAACAAAACTGATACTCATTTTCACTATACAAAGAAGGGCTACCATCAAGAAGTCAACCAATGACAAATGCTGGTGCAGGGTTGGGGAAAAATGAATAATTCCCCATTGCTGGTGAGAGTGCAAAATGGTACAACCACAGTTAGAATCAGCACGGGTGTTCTTTACGAAAGTAAACCTAGAGCTTCCACGTGGGCCTCATGTTCTTCTTAGGTATCTTCTTGAAAGAGTTGAAAGGATCATACCACAGCGGTATACATATCCCAATGTTTATAGCAGCACATTTTATAATGGCTAAACCCTGGGGATAGCTCAGAAGCACATAAAGGAAGGAATGGATAATCATGGTATTATGGGATTTATCATGGTATTTATATACAGTGTAATACTACTTTGCCATCAAGGAAGATACACTTGAATATTTGTAAGAAAAATGAATGTACCTTGAGACTATAATCTTAACAGCAGAATAATATACAGTGGACTCATCCCTTCCTTTCCTACTATAAATTTATACTTTAGCATAATATTATCCAGCTGTGTATCTCATTACCTTGCAATAAGGTATTTAGGAAGCTCTTTGTTTACCCACTTGGTATGACAAAAGGCCAGGTATGTGCACATGTCTAAATGTGCCAAGATGTGATTTTTACCCAGATTATGTTTATCTGTTTTTGCATGTTTGCCTGAACATCACAAAGGGTCTGAGAGACTTATACCATTTCAGAATTTGCTAAAAAATTTTTTTCAACTGATTTTCCTGATAGAAAGAGCCCAACTTAGTACAATGACACATGAAAAACCAAATTTGCAAGTTTTGGAGGAGGTCACTAGTGAATCATCGGATTACTCAAGCATGAGTGATGAACATGATTCATCATGGCAAAATCCATGCTTTCATAATGGAGGAATGGTGTGGGCGGATGGCAGTGATGGTGATAATAATGATGACTTAATATTGCCCGTGTAGAAACAAAGTTACACAATGAAATGAAATGAAGCAGAAACCAGCTGACACAGACACAAGGGAATGTACAACTTTTTGATTCAAATGATGAAGAAAACTACTCATTTGACTAGTCATAATGGTGTAAAATGGCCATGAAACAAAACTGAATGGTCCAGTGTTAGAACTGGGTCCAAAAATATAGGAAGGGTGAAGTGTATTGGGTAGACTGCCATTCAGTGTTGGAAATTGTAACAGATGAAATGTTACAAGATGCTGCTAAATACACAAAGGGTGAAATACAAGTTAGATGTTCTGTATATGGCAATACCCATACTCAAAAATGAATTTATAATAACATCTCATTAGCTGAAATGAAAGTATTCATTGGCCTGCTGTACTTAGCAGGTATTTCTCATGGTGATCATAGGAATACAAAAGACTGAAAAGGATGTATCAAAATATGGCATAACAATTTATACCCTTGTAGATGATATGGCATAAATTGGTTATGGTTATAATCATATAATATGGATTCAATTAAAAAATTTATCTTGTGTCTCAGCCATCAATTTCTTATTCATATAATAATAAACCCAGGGCTGACCAGATAGCTCAGTGGATTAAAGCACACAGGGGCCAGAGGTTGGATTCCTGTCCTGCTGTGTCATCCCTGTCCCCAGGGTGCATTGAGATAGTGAATGAACTGGGTGTGGTGGCACAAGGCTGTAATCCAAGTGCTTGGGAGGCTGGTAAACAGGAGGATTACCACTATCTCCATCTGTAGTGAGACCTTGTAGACCCTGTACTAAATACATAAGATAATAAAAATAATAATACTAATAATACTAAACCCAATGGCCTTGTGAACAGAACTGTTGCTTCTATCTTCTAAACTAACTGGGATGTGACAGCCAGTGGTTAGTTTGCCAGTTCCCAATTAATGTTACATTTGCTAATGGAGCATACGCTGACTAGCACAGGAACTGTACATAGGAACAAAAGAGAAATTCCATATAAAATGTTGGAATGGCGAAACAAAGAATTGGACAGTACAATCTTCAGATTTCAGAAAGATTCACGTTGGCCTTATATTGCAAAGAAAAACAAACAGATATTGCTAATGTCAATGTGGTTCCCTATGGTGAAAACGATAGGGAAACCTTGGCCAGACGCAAGCTGAGATGGAAACTTTCTACGACAAAACCAAATGTGGAGTAGATGCTGTCAATGAGTTATGCAGCAACTGTGGCTCACTTGAAACACAAAGCATGGGCAGTGGTTGTGTTTTCTTTGATCCTAAAAGTATACAGTATAAATAATTTTTTTTGTTTACAAAGCAAGTAACAAATGCAAATGCCACCAAAAATTTTTCTTAGAGGATTGGGACTGGAATTCATAAGAGAAAATTTATAGCAAAGGAAAAACAAAATGTGTCTTCTTAGGGAATTATGCAAAAAAAAAAAAAAACAACTGTGGAACACAGGTGGTGAGCTAACAGGTAAACAGGCAGACACAACATCACAAAGTCCTACTGTGACAACAGGAAGAGAAAAAAGATGTCATCCATGCCCCAGAAGAAAGGACGGGAAGGTAAGTCATACACGCTATCAGCTTGATGTGTGTGTATGAAATATGCTGTTCTCATATGTGAAGACTGCCTCGGAAGCAATAACTGAAACAAAGCCTAGTTCTGTGATAGACCTCTGTGTGCTTTTACACTGTAGTTCACATAGAGTTTTTTAAAAAAATCTATTTGGTACAGGGTCTCACTACGCACATTGGACTCATAGTGATCCCGCTGTTTTCCACCTTCCCAGCGTGGGATTACAGACTGTGCCAACGCACCTAGACTTGGTGGCTGGGCAGCACAGCTCGGGGTGCCAGGTCCCTGTACTTGCCTAAGCAGGCACTTAGTTTGCAGAGCTAGCTCGCACGCTCTCACATGGAGTTTTAATTATTATGTTATCTTTAGATTTTTAAGCAAGTAAACATCTGATGAGAAGGTGTTGATATCTATTCTAAGCATTTCTTACTTATTTGATGTTTTATTTTGTTGGTATCTTATTTCCCTTCTATGTGCATGTCACACAACGTGGTAGGATTGCAAAGATTGCAAAACATAGAGGGCAAGCCTGCCACATAGGAAAGGAAAGTTAAGCACATGTGTTTTCAAGGTAAGTGAAATGTGTGCACGGAGCATGAAGTTGTAATGTGTAAAGACTTCCTTGGATGTGACAACTGAAGCAATGCTTATGCTTGCTGCAGAGTTCTATTGGTATTTTCACTATAGTTTATATAGGAATTTATTTCTGGTGTTATCCTTTAGGTTTTGTAAGCCTATGGAGAGCTGATGGGAAAGTGTTGTTGTTTATTCTGAATGCACAACACATATTAAGAACGTGTTACTTTGTTTTATTGATATTCTATATTCCTGTTAACTACACACTGTATAATATAACAAGAACCTGCTGACGAAAGAACAAGACCACTGAAATGTCAGATATGTCCTATAGAAAGGCTAGAAATCAAAACACATGCTGCCAGTGTAAGCGATATGTGGTTTTATGGGATATGCTGTTGACTCCCTTAGATGTGATAATTGCAGTAAAGGGTTTTTTTGTAAGGTTCTATTGATATTTTCATTGTAGTTTACATGAAAATTTCTTTTTGTTGCTTTTTTAGAGTTTGTGTATAAGAAAGACTTGATGTTGAAACTTCTGATTCTTTATATAAACACAACAAACAAAAATCAATATTTCATTTTGTGGTAATTTTCCTGTTTAGTACTCATTGCTTTGCATAATAAAACTCATACAATTAAAATTAGTAAGTCACTAATAGAAATATGCTGAAGAATAAATAGACCCATGTTACTACACCCTTATGATAAAATTATTGTTATGCTCCTAGATGAAATAAATAAGACACAAGATGAGCTATTGCATTGTTTCTCTCGCGTGAGAAGCCCGAAGGGTAGATAAAGATAACAATAGAGACTAGATATTGGGATGTAGGAAGAAAATGTTCAAACAAGAAAGGGAAAAATGAGAGGAATAAGAACAGAAAGAAGGCAAAATGAAAAAGGAAAGAATGAAAGAAAAAAATGGAAACAACGTTTGTGTTAATGGTGATGGGAAGAGGGGTTGAAAGGAGGAGCAGGAAATGAGAAAAAGTAGAATTAAAATATATAATGCACTGATACAAATTCCCTCTGGTGGACGTGATCTATCTGTATGACAAATATGTACTAATTAACAATAAAAGTTCATTCAAAAGTTAATTTTAAAATGTTAATGGCTAAAAACGTTTTG
>NW_004524596.1:4205845-4207213 GCF_000260255.1 Octodon degus | reverse complement strand
ATACAGTGCCTTTTCAAGAGTGACGGCTATGAAGCTCTTTGGAGAGTCACTGATATTGAATTCACATTGAGGAGCTGAAGAATCTGAGGCAAAAGCCATACTGGCTAAACCAGAGTGGAGCTTCCAAATGCAATCTGACTTCTTTCTCATTTCCATCCATCTATATTGTAAGCCAGTGGATGGTGCCACCCACAGTCAGGGCTGATCTTGCCCCTTTTGCTGGCCCACCTACTAATTATCTCTGGAAATGCCTCTAAACATACCCAGACAGGTAATGTGCTGATTTGCTAGGTATTTTTAATTCAGTCACACTGACAGGTATGATTAAGGTCACAAAGGCACAGGAATTCAACTGCAAACAAGTGAGGGAAAAAGGACACCATCATTCCAAATACTCATGTATTGGAATGTAGATTGGTACGTATTCAAAGAGTCTGAGAATTTGAGGGAAACACAATTCTAAAATATTGTTTATTTTCTTTCACCACTTCCTCCAGTCTAATTTTCATTTCTTCCCCAGTGATCTTTTTATCATGAGATTTGATCTCATTTAATTGCTTTCTGCAATTCTGTTAGAATGTGTTTAGGTCCAGTAAGCCCTGAGAACTTGCTCTGCTTAGCATTCTATGTAATTTATATTTATAGATTCCAGTCTTTAAATGGTTCAAAACGTTCTCAGTCATTACATCTAATAAAATTGCCTTTCCTCTAATTTATCTGTTCTACATTTCTTGGACTGTGATCAGGTGTTTTTAAACCTTTTCATTGTATACTTTAAATCAACTAAACCTCTCTCTCACATTTTGGCTGTCTTCATGTTTGAGCTGTATTCTTATTGCTTAGGTACTCAGCTTCTGTTCAGTAATTCTTTCTGGGGCTGGGCTATTCTGATGTTTATTCTACTCATTGGATCTCACTGTGTTTATCTTTAAAGTGTAATTGCTTTTTTGCTACATATATATATATATATATATATATATATATATATTCTTTTTCATATTTGTAAATTCATGGTTTTTTTTTAGTTTTTCACTAATATTTCTGTATTATCATTCTGGTAATTCCAATATTAACATGGATTCCTCTTTTTTCTCATGGTAGCTTTGTATGTTTTGGGGAGCATTTGTTTCATTTTGAGGCTAAATTACTGTTTGTTTATCTTAACCTTGTGTATTCAAATTGCACCAAGTATTTCTCAGGGCTGCGCAGATAGCTTAGCAGTCAAAGCACCTGCCTGGCAAGCGCAAGGACCTGGGTGGATCCCAGGTACCGCATGCCCTGTGAGTACTTCAGGAAGTGGACTCAGGTATACAACTTTACATAGGATCCCTTTGCAAAGTTGTATACCTGAGTCTACTTCCTGAAGAA
>NW_004524596.1:4198266-4205745 GCF_000260255.1 Octodon degus | reverse complement strand
TTGTACTGTTCAGGGCAAAGTTTATTAAGAACAGAGGAAGTTAAGAGATACTATAGCATTGGAGAGGCTGAAAACAGGAGGATCACTACTAGTACAAGCTGTGTAGTGAGACACTGTACCAAATACATAAAAAAGAACAAAGAAAAAAAGATTGTAAAAATAGAATTCAAACAAAGGAGCAATTTTGGCAGATCCTATCGGTTCTGTGGAGGCTGGATACCTCAACTGATGTCCATCATATTAAGACAAAAGGGCTAGCTCTTAGCATCCTTGTTGTTATATTTGGTGGCAACAAGGCAGGAGGTGTATGATTGGGTGGCACAGTGCCTTCCACTTGACAGCAATCCATATGCCCTAAGGACAAAACTGTAGCCATTGGCAACACATTCTCCAGGACCAGAGGAAATAAATTCTGTGCTTCTGAAGGGCTATATCTAGAGCACCAAGCATTTACATTCCACTCCTTGCATTGCTCTGACCCAATTTCTTATTTAATAAGACCTCATCTAAAATGGGGCAGGCTCTTCTAGGATTTCATTTGACCTCATATTCTGAGAAAACACATGAGCACAGTGGTTACGATAAATTCCAGTTTTCTGTGTACTACAGTTTTTCTTGAGGATGTAACCAACACTTTCTTTTGCTAATCATTCTTGATTTCCCTCACCTTTGGCCATATTCTCAGCTATTTTCGGTGGCTTAACAGGTGATGTGAAACAAGTCTTTATCCCTGAGGACTACGCATTTCTGATTACTGTCTCCCTCTCAGGTTATGACCTCTGGATTTGCTCACTTATCATCAAAATTAGGCAGGTTATTACAAACTAGATCTCCAGAAAATTGTCTGAGAACCACGCATAATCTTTCCTGCACCACTATTTAACAACAGTCCTTCTACCTTCTGATGATTAGGCTCAATGAACCCTAGCAGTATGGTGATTATTCTTTGCCTGCTTACCATTTTGCATGAAGAGTTCAAAATGACTGACTGGCAATCATAGCTAGAATTTTAATGGGAGTCTTGCTGTGTCTCTTGATGTCAACCTTCCTTCTCTGGGAATCAGAGCTTGTAGCCATTTAAACCTTAAATTTGCTGTGACAAAAGGGGTAATTTACTCATGTGCATTGGCTGAGAGTAATGATAAATGCTCTCAATCCTACTTCATCCCCTTGTTTCCTGGGAAAATATGCTGTATTTTGAAAAAAATGACTATAAAGCAGTTACGGTTTGAAGGTATATATTGGCTAGAAGATGGTACATTACCATTACAGAATAGTCTTTCTAATTATCACCTTCAAATGGACATTTCATTTTTCTGTTACGGTGGCAATGAATGGTATGGACATCTGCCAAATACCGTGTTTCCTTTACTTTATTTCATGTCATTGTCAAGTAGCATCTAATGTCAGTGAATGAAACATTCAAAACTTTAGGTAGTGGTCATGGTCAGGCTGTGGGCTGATTGAGCAACCACATCTTCAGGTATGTTTTGATCTCTGTCATAAACAAGAATTCCTTCTATAGTGGAAGAGGTTTAATATATACAATCGACTTGCCATGAATTTTCTGATTGTATTTGTTAAGTTAATGCTATGGTGTAGTATCAACACTGATCTCTGTAGCTAGGAGGACAGACATTATAAAACTAACTCAGTCTGGTAATACATGTTATTGTAATCATGCACTGCTTCATCTCTGCCTCCATGATTACTTTACTCATGGGGCCATTATTCCAGCATAAGGATGTCCAACGACAAAAGTTAGTTGATAGTAGCTAATTAAATGCTTTTTGTGTATACAATTATTTAATGCCTCCTTCATAGTGGAATCCCTTTGCTAGGTATGAATGTAAATGGTCTATCTTCACAGTGTATGTCTATTCTAATAAATACAGCAATATGGCTTCTCTAGAAGGCTTTTCCGCCCAGTTTTCTGGGCTAAAGAAGGGGTAATAAGACAGCATTTGTCAAACAAAATGTTCAAGATATATATTTGTACAATTTGTCTGTGCCCTCTTTTTGTGTTTATGCCCAATGCTGGATGGACTTTTCACTCTATTATGGAATGGGGCTATGTCCATCTAAATCTATGCTCAACGTGGGCATCTCTGGCCACATGGTCCCCTGAGGTCAACTTTTGAAAATCTATCTATCAATCTTGATAGCTTACCAGCTCCTGTTTTAATTGTTACAGTTCAGTGTGGAAAGTGTACTCAACTTGGTCCATAATCTTGGGCTTTCACATTGATATTGTCCTGGTGTGGTTGGCCATGAATTCCACTTGGGATCTATTCCTAGTATAAATGCTTTAATATTGCAAGATCATCCAGATCGTGTTGATTAAAGTTTAGAACTGTTATTGAAGCCAATACCTACAGGGCTATTTCTTATTCTGGACCTCATTTTAAAGCTGGAGGATTTTCTTATTATTAGATACATTAGTAGGAATATTATTTCAAAGTGTAAAATATACTACCTCTGTAAATAAAAGAAGTATTCCTAGCATTGTGGGCCTTTATTAGAAAGGAAGTGGAAGATGAAATAATTTATTCTATACATTTAAAGGCAAGTTGCATTCTGACACACAGACTCCTAAAACACTAACTCATCATTAATGTCATCAAATCTTCATATTTTTTATTGTTTACTCTATGGGGGAAAAATGTATTAAGAGGTCATTCAACATACCTGACACTTTTGAAGTCTCTGGTTTGGTTTATATCTTGTAATCTTCATATAGTAGACTAATATATCTTTGTGGAATTCTTGGATACTTGAAGTTCCTTTTGACTATACCATGGGAGAGAATAAGAAAACTAATAGGATTGGAGCAAACATTTAATATACATGCCATATTGCCATTTGTTCCACATGGAGCTTGATTTTGATCTTAATTCTTCCTGGAAACAGTAACAAATTTGTTTATCTGAAGCTTCATATTATGTACCAAAATCTATATAAATTGTTTTCCATACATTACTATACTTGTGGCAGTAACTACAATTTGGACTATTTCTTAGTGAGTAGCCAAAGCCAATGTCCCTGTTTGTACAAGCCAACTGTTGTTTGTCAGGGTCCATGGTGGGTGGTGGGTGGAGTTGAATTACTGTGGAGAATATCAGAATAATAAATCAGATGAAGAAATACTAAGGATCTGTCTTTCAATGTTGTTTGAGTGTTGATAGATTGCACAACTCTGCTATTATCTGCAGGACAGTTGGTTGTTTTTAACACTTCTAAATATTAATTTTTAATGAAGGTATTATTTAAGTAGGGTAAAATCTTTCTGTTTCAGTGCACAGTTTAAGTAATTTTATAACACACCTGTACTAACAATAAAATCAATGTGTAAGTCAATTTCTTCACTTCCTTGTGTTCCTTGGTTATAAATCCTCTCCCTAGCTTAAAGCCTAGGAAATATCTGACCTTGTTTGTCATCATAGCTTTGCTTTCATAAGAATGTGATGTAAATGAATTCATATGACACATATACTTTTGTATTTGATTTACAAATAATGTATGATTTGAGATTAACTCAGGCTAAATTATGTGCCAATAATTCATTTCATTTCATTTTATCCCTGAGGAGTCATGAATCCAATGCTGGATATTTGAGTTACGCCTACCTTTTGGCTATTATGTTTAAAACTGACGCAAATATTTATATTTATTCTTTGGATATAGATATGGTTTCATTTCTCCTGGAGCTGAGTGGCTGGGGACAATAATAAATGTTTAACTTTTTAAGATACTACCGTACTGTTTCTCCAAAAGGGAATATCATTTTCTATTTCTGTTAGCAATGTAGGAAAATTATCTTCTGTGCTCTTGCCAACAGTTGGCAGTCAGTCAGTGTAAATCTAGCCATTAGGGTGGTGTGTAATTCTACTCTATTGCTTTAATTAACATGTCCATGCGGCCACTGATGTTCACATCTTTTCTTCTGCTTACAACTGAGTTACATATATCCTCAAATAAATTATTTCTATAAATCTTTGATTCTTCAAACTTAGCTTGTGTTCTTATTTCTGAGTGTTATTTTCTTTATATATTACAGATACAAACTCATTGTTAGATTCCCATTTAGAAAACTTTCCTCCATGACTCTGACTAGTAATTTGCGGTCTTAATCAGTCATTCAAAAACCGTGATGAAATCTGTTCGATGCAACCGTTATGGAAATCACTATGGAGACTCCTTAGAAAAGATGGTCTGGAAATTCCCTTTAAACCAGCTATTCCTCTACTGGGAATTTTCCCAGAGGATCTGAAAACACCATATCATAGGGATATATGTGTGCCTATGTTTATAGCAGCACAATTTGTGATAGCCAAATCTTGGAAACAACCAAGATGCCCATCACCTGAGGAATGGTTGAGAAAGATGTGGTATTATAAGCTGCAAGCCTTTATATTGAAGTGGATGCCACTTGAACATATACTCATAAGTGAAATCAACCAGACGCCCATGTGTAAATATCGTATAGTCTCCCTAGTATAAGAACTCCAAAGAAGAAATACAAATAGAAAGATATAATACAAGGAAAGGGAAAGCAGGATCTCAAGGACTAACTAATCAAGAGAGGGAAAGGTGATGAGCTAGGAAACATGACAATGATAAGCCATGCAGTTATATGTAAAAGATGAGCAAGGCAATGATCCGGAGAATATTCAGAAGATTCTTTAATCTAGGAGTTAATTGGAAAGATTCTCACCGGACTAACTATATATACTGATACCTGTGAACTAAGCTACTGCACTGTATTTCTCTTATATGTTGTGTTTTTATAGTCTATAAATAACTGTCCAACTAGTGCTTTATTCTACAACTGTATCAGTTTTATGACTTACTTGAAGGTCTATGATCCATTTCAAGTTAATTAATGTGTATAGGCTGAAACAAGGGTTAATGTTCACTTTTTCATGGAGGTTTCAAGCTTCAGCAAACTGTTGAAAAGATTGTCTCTGCTGGGTAAATTACTGTGCTACCTTTGAAGAAAATGAATAGATCAAAAAATACATTTGTATTTCTGGTCTGTATTCTGATCCATTGTCCTACATATGTTGGTTATACAATTAAGAAAGTTAAGTCAAGTCTAATGGATTGAGAAGCAGGGGAGACAACACTCAAGGGCAAGAGAAGACAGATGTCCCTGCTCAGAGACAGTACACAAGTCCTTCTTGTTAGGACACTTAAGAGATGTGAAGATAGCCATGTATATTGGTAAAATCATTCTGGTATACTCTTCTGGTCAACCTTATGCTCGTCTCCCCAGAAACACCCTGAGAAACACAATGAACCATACAAGTATGTATACATGATGGATAAGGCAAGAGTCCTAAGAATTTCCATCAGGTTTTTTTTAAAATAGCAGTTAATGGGTAGAATTCTCACCCTGACTAATTGTATATGGTGCTGTCTGTGAACTAAGCAAATACACTAAGGAGTGCAAGGCGTAATACTAAAGCCATGCTTGAAATATCTGTCCTCTGGGCCTTCTAAATATGTACTATTTCTAATGTCATATCAATATCTTTACTACAATCTCTTTAAAGTGAATATTTTAAAAAAAGTAATAAAAGAAAATGAGAGACAAGAAAAATAGAAATAATATGGGGCTGCTATTGTGGCATTCTCCTCTGTCTGCTTTTAGGATTTTCTCTATCCATCAATGTCTTTCCATATGGTTTGATTGAAATATAGCTCAAAATGGAAGATATGTGTGTGTGTTGCTCAGGGAAACCTATTAAATCTGCGGATCTCAAAATAAAATCTGCAGAGCTCTGACTTCAGTCGTATTTGAGAGTTAATTATGTGTAATTAATTATCAATATTTACATTTTCTGCCTATTAATTTGTACCTCTGGTAGATGAATTGCAATTATATTTTACAGTTTGTTAATATCTACAGGGTATCCAAACTTTCAAGTATTTTATTCTTTGTGTTCTTCACTTTGGATATTTTCTATTGCTCTGTGTTCAAATTCATTTCTTTATTCCTTTATTCGTCAGGTCCATCTAAAATTTTTTATTTCAGAAAATTTATTTTTAGTTTTAGAATTTCTATGTAGCTGTTTTGTGTTTGTTCTCTGATGACTTTCCATATCCAATGTAGAGATTACCATCTAATTAAAGCATGTTTTGTTTTTGTTCATTCAATATATTATAATAGCTGCTTTAAAATCCTTTTCACTTAGTTCCAACATCTGCTCCTTTGGCAGGCCGACTTGATTGGTTTCATATTTCTCTTGATACTTTGTCAAAGTGTTTCTTGGAGTTTTGCAGCTGAGGTAATTTAGAATCTATTGTGCACACTCTGAATTCTAGGACTTTTGGTATCTGAATTCAAGTAGTTTTCTGTGCTAAGTGTTCCTTTGATTTAGTAGGTGATTTTGTTGAATAAACTTCATCTGTAAACTCTTTCCCTTTGTCAAATTATTTAATCTCAGCTCTCCTTTTCTTCTTTTTCTTTTTTTTTTTTTACTTCTTTATGTATTTGGTACAGGGTCTCACTATGTGTCTTGGACTCATAGTAATGCTCCTGTTTTCAGCCTCCCAAGCACTGGGATTACAGGAGTGCACCACCACACCTGGTCTAGTTGCTTTGCTTTGATTCTGCTCAATATTAGTGTATTCAGACACCAGGCAGAGATGTGGATGGTCAGATTTTGTTTCTGTGCTGCCAACTTTGGGGATTTATTTGCTGTTGCACTTCAGCGTTCTTGATTTCTATTTTATGAAATTAAAATACAAAACTGTGAGGTTTTTCACTTGATCCCTGCTGCTGCTGTGTGTGCAGTATGGTCTGTGTTTATTCTTAGGCTAAAATCAAATTGTAAGAAACTTAAGTGTAGAGACTCCTATTATCACCTCTTTCAAGGAAACATGCACAGTTTATATCTTATACTGACTTATATCAGGATTTTAGTTGTTTCCTGAAGGAATTTATCTCACTGGGTCAGGTCCTCTATGTGACTGAAAAGTGGAAAAATATTTTTAAATTCATTTTCATTTCTGTACTACTGCCTAACAGTAGTGTGATAGTTTTTATTCCAGAGTCCAAGGACACTGTATGAATTTCTTGACAACTTTCCACTATGTCAATCACATTATATATTGTGCAAAATGGAGTGCGTCACTGGATACTACCACAGACTTAGTGAAACCACTAGGAGAAGAAACTAGGCTGAAATTTGTAACCTGAAACATGTCTGCCTCACTTTGAGTCAGGGAGCGTGAAGACAAAATTTTAAAAGACTCTGGTCCTCAAATATTAACGTCATCTCATAATCATTCCGCAATTTGTAAAATGGCTGAACCTTCCCTCTTGTGCAGCATGTTGAAACACAAGTAAATGTCCATGCACATCCCAAGGAAGCTGTGGCAGGAGCATTCCTAAGAACATGAGAGTGTAGTAGAAGAATTATTTTTTTAGTCAATGTGCTCCCATCTCAAATCTGACTCTGGCATAGGACTGGA
>NW_004524596.1:4175434-4198104 GCF_000260255.1 Octodon degus | reverse complement strand
GAACCGCGGTCCCTGATGCTTTGCTAAGCTTGTTCTAAGTAGGTGCTTTAGACCACTGAGCCATCTCTCCAGCCCTGGATTTATTTTGAAAGGCAATTTCTCAGCCTCTTGATGCTTTCTACTTGATTTCTTTCTCCCCGCCCCTCTTACCCCACCTCTCCCCTTGTTTCCCTTTATTTTCTTTCCTTTCTTTTGTAAAAGTCATGTTTTCCCACCTCAGCACTACTACCTTTCTGGGCCGGGAAAGTCTTTGCTGAGGGAGCTTATTCTGTGCACTATATGATATTTTGCAACACCTTTGTCCTATACCTACTAGATATTGTTGTGCTCCTTAAGGGTAGATGTCTCAGTTGCTCTTCTCTGGTTGCTGGGACAAATACCTGACACTCAAAATTAGGGAAGGAAAGGTTTATGTAGCTCACAGTCAGTAGAGATTTCAGTCCACACTCAGCTGGCTCCAAAGCAGAGTGACACATGGCAGAGAGCAACTGTTCATGGTGGCAGCAAAGAGTAGAGAACAAAAAAGTGACACAGATGAGGCAATTAGCTAGTCCTTTTCGCCTCCTCATGTTGTAATGAAGATTACCTGCCCCACTCACACCCATACTCCCAGCATTCCATCAAGAATTAATCACACACTCCAGAAGCTGCTGCATGACTACATGAGGTTTTAGGGGCACAAGTAGATGCAAAACATAACAGTAGGCAAAATTCCCAGAATTTCTTATTTATTTATTTATTTATTTATTTATTTATTTATTTATGTGGTACAAGTTCTTTCTATGCAGCGCAGACTCTTAGTGATCCTTGTGTCTCAGCCTCCCCAGCACTGGGATTACAGACATGTGCCATTGCGCCCAGTTTTGGTGGCTGGTTCGCAAGGGGCTGGCATGGCAAGTGCTACTGCACGTCAGACCTGGATCCTTGTGTTTTCCAGGCAGGTGCTTCTACTCCTCAGCCCCATTTCAAGAAATTTGAAAATGTCCCTTGGAGTGAGGGAGGGGTTTCAAAATCGGTCCTCATTTAGTAATAGAGCTGTAGGTTTTAGTTAATAATACCCATGATGACCGTGTATCTATCTTGGTCAATTACTGTTAGATGTTTCTATATTTCTATCATTTCTTTGAAGTCAGATACCCTTCGTGCCACTTTTTCTTGGTCCACTCATTACAATAATTGTCTTCCTTGCCAGTGACCATCACTGTTGGAGCTCTATCACACTTGAGACAGTACCTGTCATGATCTTTTTTTTCTATTGAGCCAACTATCATAAAGGTCTATCCTACCATTGGAACTAATCTATAGAACACAGAAAAATTCTATTTTTAGCATAGCTGGTGCCCCTCAACATTTATTATTTCTGTGACCAACAACACACATTCCTAGAAATATGAGACATGGTTAGCTTTTGCGTTTTCTTCCTACACATGGCACATCCACAGGACCACTTCAATAAGCAGCTTTATTTTTTTCTCCACCATCCAGTACAGTAGTTCTAGCATATCTTTTATATATTGACATCCATATATTTTGTTTTATTTACCATTATCCTAGCACATCTTCTCCTAGAGTCTTTGTCATACCTTAAAACTTTATGTCCAGGGGTTGAACTCTTTTATTTAACATTAGGGATCTACCTTATCCAGAGTCCTATATCTGTTGGTCTCTGGATTACCAAACAATGAGACACAAACAAACAGCCTTGAGCAGAAAAAAACAGAGAGATTCTGTAAGCCAGAAGGATTCAGGTAGGGTTTCCCTTCTACTGCTAAATATAAGAAGAGCTAGGAAACATGGCAATGTCAAGCCATACAGTTATTATGTACAAGATGGGCAAGGCAATTTTCCTGAAAATCTGCGGAAGATCTTTGAATCTAGCAGTTAATTGGAAAGATTCACACCCTGACTAGCTATATACATTACTATATATACTGATACCTGTGAAATAAGCAACTGCACTACAGATGGCAATCTGTAATAGTAGTTGCATGCTTGGAATGTCTGTCATTCTGGTCTTCAGAATATGGGCTGCTTGTCATGGCATGCCAGTTGCTGCTGTGCTGTCTCTTGGGTAGATGATTGTTCAAAAAGTAGGGGTGATGAATGAAGGCAAGAGAAGGGCAAAAGAATATTGTGGGATTGTCCTGCTTCAAGGTTGTATATGGTGAGATTTGTGGACTTATGTGTAGACATAAGAAGTATATAATTCTTTATACCTATTTTTAAAAATATATTCTAATTTTTAAATGATTTTTCATCATATTCTGTAGGGACTTAAAGTTCAACATATCAATACTCAATGAAAAACACCTGTTTCATATTATACCTAAAATGTTTGATATGCAGACAGATAGTGAGGTTAAGCTTAACAGCCTAAGTTGTATGGTAATAACAATAAGTTTGTCTTCTGGATGGTTAACAACCTTAGTTTGCAGACCAAAATTAGAGAAAAAGGAGGGCTGCAAGGAAAGCCCACATTTTGGCTCTAGCCTTCCAAGGTCAATTAAGACTCAGGACATATGAGAACTTGTACTGTAATGTCATGTAAATCGGTAGTGTCCCAAATTTTCTGATCAAGGAGATTATGGGGCCAAAGAGGAAAGTGATTGATGATGTAGAGTGTGCCTAAGGAGAGTCACATGGAGAGAAAACATTCTCTGAGGATTTCACAGAGAGCACATTGGCGAAGCAATAGCCGTGACCCATCCACATGGCTGATACTGACAAAGGCTCTACAATCTGAGGTACAGGATCTCAGGATAAATCCTGAGGGGATTTCACTGACCTTTTCAGACCCAAAAGCTACAACTCTTGTTGCATAGGTCCTGCTTTACCTTGGTCTTAACCATCCAGCAGAAAAGTATGAAAACGAAATATAAGAAGTAAAGCCATGCTCTTATGTTGAACTGTAGGTTTCTCAAGTCAACAATTTCTGACAGTGACAGTCAAGCAGAAGACCCAATACTATTATGGGCTACTGGACTCTTAGAATATTTTGCTGAGTTTACACACTTGTAATATTCAAATAACAGAACTTAACAAAAAAAGGGGATACAGATGAATGTCCATTTTGTATCTGTGTATTCAAAGTGGTTAGGATAGATATAGAGTTACCTTCTCTTAATGATTACAGGGATTTGTTCTAATGGTGTTTGTAAATAGGATATCATGTCTGCATCTTGTACAGCAAATAACCACTAGGAAGACAGTATCAATGTGTCAATTATTGAATCTGTCCTACCAATTTGATTTGAAACTGTCTCATTGCTATTTGTTTCTCAATAAAATTATGGAAAAAATAAATACATAAAAATAAACATATAAAATAAAAAAGAGTCTATAGTCTATAGTCCTCTTACATTCAGACTTACCCTGGTCATTTACTACTCTGAACTTCACATTGTCTATTTTCAGTGTATCAGACACTACCAGTCAAGTGGAAGACCCAATACTATTATGGATTACTGGATTCTTTTAGAATATTTTTGCTGAGTTAGCACACTTATAATATTCAAATGATGGAACTAAACAAAAAAGGGATATATAAATACATGTGCAATTTGTATCTGTGTATTCAGAGTGGTTAGGATAGATATATAGTTACATTCTCTTAATGAATAGAGGGATTTGTTGTAATAGCATTTGTAAATAGGATATCATATCTGCATCTTGTACAGCAAATAACCACTAGGAAGACAGTATCAATGTGTTAATTATTAAATCTGTCCTACCAATTTGATTTGAAACTGTCTCATTGCTATTTGTGTGCCAATAAAATTATAGAAAAATAAATAAATAAATAAAAAGAAGACAAATGGACGAATATTTAACTTCTTGTGCCAGTGAATCCTTCATTCTGAGCTGATGTTTTAAGCCATTTTCACATATTATAGCTACACTTCCAAGCACTAACATTCACTAGAATAGAGAAGGGATGATAAGGTACAAACTTTGTGTGTATAAAATATTTCTAACATTTTTTACTTGCACAAAGGACTATAATTTCACTCATCTTCAAGTACCAGTGTAAGCAAAAATCTAAGATATGCATGTAAATAGCTTAATTAAAGAGACATTAATTAAATATGTCTTTTTATTATTGTTAATGTTAATACAAATAACTTAAGGTCTTAATGGCTCTACTAAGGTGAAGAGTCAGCCCACAAGTTGAAAAAAATGTAGATTCAGAATAAATAAATTGTAGCACTATCTCTGCTGTCCTCAGGCAATATTAATTAATTCTGGGCCCCAGTTTGTTTTTCTTTAAAAGCAGATAATAGTGTGACAATGATCTAAGTCATTATTTAGTTTTCATTTTTTAAAAAATACAGCATATTTTCAGTGTATTTGTAATTCTCGGTAACAGCAATTTCCTAAGTCTATAGTATAAGTAATATTTCTTCATCTTTCATCTTCTTGAGCGATCACATCAGTTGGTGTTCTCTCTTCCACTGATTTCCAATCCTAAAGTGGAATATACAGAAATGTCTTAACACAGCATGCTAAGTTTAATAGTGTTCTACCTGGTACTAGGGTTGGGATCCTTAGCATCAGTCTGTAAGCTCAGGATCTAACTCCAAAGATTCCACATTAGAGTTTCCTTTCTGGGATCACTTCTGGTACAAGGCAATTTTCTGACAAGTTCCCAAGTGATAAATTCTAAGGTACGTTATTTGGAATAGCTGGTTTCTTGCAAAGTGTGCTTGTGAGCAACAATAGTGAAATGCAGATAGGTGTAGGATTGAGTAGTTGGAGAAGTTGGACTGTAATAACACAAGCCATGGCTGATCCCATGTGGAATCTGAACCCAGTATGTACAGAAGTACCCTAGGTTTCTAATGTTAGTAGGTATTCCCCTTCAACTAGTTAGTGTACCTACTCTCTCTACCCCCCTGGCAGGTGCTATAACTTTAGATGAGTTAGCACCCTTTCACTGAGAGTAATTGCCCATGCTCTTGCAGCCAAGTAATGAACACCCCAATTCTCCTGGAGGGATAATGTTTACCTGCAACATCATCTACTACAGCTGCTTTGGGATTTCATCTTATGTAGAATCACCAGCTTCATCATGTTCACGTTGGTTTCTTCCAAGGCTTGGTCTGTAACTTGGTACTGAGGGCTAATATTAGTATATTCCTTAGGTGTGTTCTTTTCATAGTCAAAGTTTTACTTGCCATATAGTAGTACTTTCACCACCTAGTTGTGAGCTCAAATTTGTGTTGTATTTTTCTTCTGTAAAAGTAAGCCATGCTCTTGAAGGTTTCTCCTATTGTTCTCAACACAGAAGAGTAAGTATGGTGTGGTTAAATCTAATTTTTACCTTTATTCTTTAAATATAAATCTTCAAAACATACTGGCAACTATACTGCTACACCTAGATGTCTTTTAAAGAGTATAAAAATATTAGCTGTGGGGATCACTCCCAGATCCCTCTTTGAAAAGGGATTTTGTTGTTTTAATTGCAGTGCATGCTACTAACTTTTAGTTTCCTCAGGATTGGACTTGGTCAAAGAGCAATCTTTTCAAAGGTCATGCGTTTTCACAGGCTGGAAAAAGGTATATCTAATGACTAGTCATGCAGATCTAAAGAATCCTGGCTCTTGTGTCCTGGATGGACAACTCTGAACTTCATTTTAGCTGCTGATTTCCCTGTGTAATTAGTTGAAGCTGTCTTTGAGCCTCTACCGCCGGTTGGGTCATCTGTCCAGTCATATCTCCCGATGCGCCTCTTCCCCAAACTCTATTCCACAATTGCAGATATCAAGAATTCTTGCTAACAATTATCCTGCATATAAAACTCCTCAGTTGTGTTTCTTGGAGTACCTAAATTGTTACCTGAGGTAAACTTATCATATACTTAAAACATTGAGGTCACTGTTTATTTTTCTTTTTTATCTAAAGAAATCATTAATTTTAACTTTTACAATAAGAATCCATGACTTTATAGGATGCTTATATATTCTAAAACCAGGTTTATTTATAACTTTCTGTGGAAGCAATTATTCTAAGTTTTACCACTATTATTGTTAGTGTATTCATGAGAATGTGAAATAAAATAGTACAAAATAAAACAACTTATACAATATAATTTTATTGATTTAATAAAAATTGGAATCCTCAATCACCCAATATGAAAATATTGATATATCACTAAAATTTCACGTTTATTAATTTGCAGATGCTTTGTGATTCTTTTGCATATACTGCCAGAATCATAAATTGGATAATTCCATGTTTCTCTTATCTTTTTTTCAAATATTGCTATGAATACTTGGTTGAAGATGGAAAATTTGTACCTATAGAAACTTTGGGAGATTATTGGGGCCAAACTGGGAATATGGTGACTCAGTCCCTTCATTCTCCAGGACCAAGGATAGCATAAGTTATCATCTTTTGATGCTTCATTTCAAAATCCAAGATGCTGGAAGACAGCTTCTTACAAATAAGAAATTATGAATAAACTCTGTAACATCTTACTTTATGAAAATGTCTTTGCCTTACACATGATCATTTTGATATATGGAGTCTTTTCAGAAAAGTCTATTTTTGACAAACAAAAATTTTTAAATATAGATATAAATAAAAATCAATACATAACCCTCTAAACCCCAAAGCACTGAGTTCCCATCACTGCATTCTAACTATAAATTGAGCTTATTTCTAATTGTCTTATTGTGATACTAGCTTCAAAGGGTACGCTGTACCAAAAAGGTTTCTTTCTTTCTTTTTTTTTTAAGGGAAGGAAATGTTTATTTAGCTCACAGTTACTGAAGGTTTCAAGACACTGGAGGAGAGCCTGGGGCACTGCCGCGTCCAGGATGACCCTCTGCACATCTTTGAGAAAGCACAAGCTGGCCAGTTTAATGGTTCATGCCTCTCTGGCCCTTCCCTTTGGGCCCCACCCTGGTTTTCTGGCCCTGCCCCTCAAGCCACTCTTTGCTCCTCTAGCTGCATCTGCCCCATAACTTACATGAGGCTTTTGGGGGACAACTAGACACAAACATAACATTCTGCCCCTGGGCCCCCAAAGTCTCATGCACATTCCTTTGTTCAAAAGGCATTTTAGTCCATCTCTAAGAGTTGCCAAACTCCCAACAGTTTCAGCATTGCTGAAAAGTCCAAGTCCCAAGCCTCTTCCACAATCAAAGGCAAACTCTCAACTGTGAGCCCCTGTACAAATAAAAAGTTAAATACTTCCAACATTCAAAGGCACAACATAAACATTGCCATTCCAAAAGGTATACACAGGATACAAACCATTGGGGCCAAAACAAGTCCAAAATCAATCAGGGCAAACAATTAAGTTCTGCAGGACTTTGTGGAACCTCTAAAGCCATCTGTGGCAAATTATGAACTCCACGTGGCTGCACCCATAAGGCACTCTTGGTGGTAGTCTCATGGCTTCTCTCTTAGGCCAGTTTGCTTCCTCTTTGCAGTTTTCCTTAGATGATCCACATTCCTGGTTTTTCCAAATTTTTGGGGTTTCCACTAAATAGCCTTGTCACTCACAGCTTCACACACTGCCCTCTCAGGGGCACACAGCCTGGGCCTCTAGGCCTTCTTCTGAAATGTAGGTGGAAGCCTTCTTAACCTCATAACTCCTGCATTCTGTGTGCACCTAAAATCAACGCCATGTGGATACCAAAAAGGTTTCTTGTCTCTGAATCTGGGAATTTTCAGACTAGACAGTTTTGTATATAGAGAAACTTGGCTCTGTGGAAATTTCATACTCATCTTATTGGATAGAAGTTTTACTCTGAGTTATCTTAATTGCTACATCTTATTTAACATTTTACAGGCATTATTCTCCCTATTTACTTGTCTTTCTTTGAAAATGGACATTACAGAAAGGTATTTTAATTTTTCCCATACCATTTTTTAGTTAGGGAAGTTTAAGGTCACATAATTAATAAATGAAACTGCTAGCATTTGAAGTCTGTCTGAATTTCTGAAGCACTAATGAAGTGCCTAAATTTACTTGGCACTACAGGCTTTAGTTTATGTTTTCTGCTCTATTCATTAGGCTACTTCACTTATGCAAACCTCTTTACTGACTACCCACTCTTTTAGGTTCTGGCAAATAGCAGGGAAGAAAGGAAAACAAACTCCTTGACCACAAAAATTTAAGTGTATTAGTTCAAAGAAATAGACAACATTTAGTTAAGCAAATTTGTACTATCCTGAGCAATAATTCTTATGAAGAAAAATACAGCAAAGAATTAAAGCATCCTCAAAACTGACAAAGCATAAAACACTCCCAAAAAGAGTCTTTAATTTTCTTGAATTTTTTAAAAAGAATATAAATTAGAATTAAAATAGACAAAATACAAGTGACATAGAATTTCCCTTAACAAAGTAATACGAATTTCACAGTGTTTGTTATGATACATGGTTATTGCCTTAGTTTGTTTCTTTCCCTTTTTCAATTGTTTGTACTTTTTTTCTTCTTAATTTCCTACACATTTCTTTATTTTTTTTTCTTCATCTAATTTTACATGCATATATCTTGTAATATGCATAACTGGTTGTAAGACAACAGCCTTTGATTTTCTAAGTGAGGCACCAAGCAATGAAGCACTTTGCTCAGTGTTAGAGCTTGCATAAAGTCAGTAAGATTGCACATTTTTATTGCTTACTTCCAGTCCAGAGTCTATTTCTCTTCTTCTATCTCTCTTATTCCTTTGTGCTTTTATTATCTTCCAAATGTTCACTCAAAACACATATTTGTTCCCTTTGCTCTCTGGCATTAAGAAAACAGGAAAGCAGCTAATAGGTATAGGAAAAATTCCTCAGTATCATCAATCATCAAAGAAATTCAAGCCAAATCTATAATGCAATATCGTCTCTCCCCAGTAAGAAAGGGTATGATTAAAAGGACAAAAGATAATAAATGCTGGTCAGAACATGGAGGAAAAGCAAACCTTGCAGATGGTTGGTGGGAATATAAACTAGTTAATTGTTACAGTAAACAGTATAAACGTTTTTCAAAATGTTCAAGTAGAACTATGTACATATGATCTAGTAATCCGGCTCCTGGACAAATATTGAAAGTACATTTAATTGGTATATTGAATAGATAGTAGCAGTTCTATGCTTAATGTACTATTCTTAGCATTCAAGAAATAGAAATAACCTAAAGCGGCCATAAGCTGATGAGTGATAAGGCACTGGGATACGTATGTGCAATGGAACACTTGTCAGCCCTAAAAAAACAAATCCTGTCATGCTATAACGTGGATAGAACTAGAGGTTACTATGCATAGTGAACTATTCCAGACACCAAAAGACAAGTGCCACATGATCTCACTCATCTGTGGAATGACAATAAGAAATATAGCTAATGATTGTGGAATATTCTTTGTGTTAAAAATCCTGCTTATAAATAAGGTAGAAATATTGTTTCCAACTTGTAATCTTCTTAATGTACTGAGGAAACGAAAATCACTTATTTCCTTAAAAGTAATGTTGTTTATTACTATCAACAATGGTATATGATTTCAGACTTATCCTAAAACAAGAAATTATACTCTAACTGAAGGCATCATTAATAATGTACATATGAAAGTGTTATAATTTTCTACAATGTGCTTGCAGTTTGCTTTCTAGGTTATTTAAACCCCAGTAAGAGGTTACAAGAAGCAGGTCAAGATTGATACTAAATCACTTTGCAAAATCTTTTCTATAAAGTACAAGAATAGAACAAGAATCATAGACTCATTTATTAACTCTTTTGGATGGTTCGTAGTGAAACAATGATATTTTGCATATCTAGATATATGGCACTTTGAGATTTCTCTTGACCTTTCGGTATATTGAGTCAAGATGACAATATTTTAATTTTCTATAATCTGTAAGGGCTTTATGAGTAGAACATGTAAATACTATTTTCTTTGCAAATATTGAGGATAAATGTTCTTATTAAAGAGAAATTCTAAGTAAATATTTAGGAAAGTGAAAATAAGTTACTGATTCAATTTCCTGTGTGACTGAGGGTGGGTTAGCTATATACTCATCTAACTGGCAATTGAATTTAGGTCACAAATTTTCCGTTTGGCGTCTCATATGTAAAATGGAGACAACACTGTTTATCTTGGAGTTGCTGTGAAAATTAAATGTGATGATACTTTGCACTTTCTCAATTATAAATTTCAATACAGGAAGAATTAATAGCACAGACTATTAAATCAATTGAACTAAATACTTTCTCATGGAACTATTTAATACAATACATTATGATATACAGACAATGAATTATATTTTTATTTTTTCAAACTGTCTTACACATATTGCATCTATACTGTATAAAATATACTTGACAGATTCTTAGATTAAATATAACTGTTAATACTATTTTTCTATTTTAAACTTACATTTAGCATTTCAAAAATGTCAGCATAAGAGCACGTGCTGACATGGGATTGAGCCTTCCACTCCGAAGAGGTATAGGAAGAAAATAAATTCTTCTATATTGAGGAAAATAAAATTGGAAATACTGGATTCACTCAAAGGACCATAAACTTTTGCTATCTATCTGTAAGCATCATGTCTCTTACATCAAGAGACTTAGAACCATCACACTAATTAATTCACAAGCAAGGTCATTAAATTGTATATTAAAGTTAAAAAGAAAAAAATACAGAATTCTCTGATGTAGAAGAAGTGAGGTTATTGATGGATTTAGCTGGAATCATGAATAACAATATCAGCGTTCTTTTAGTATAATGAATATAAGTGCAAAGAAACATTTAAAACTAAATACTGAATAGCATGGGTTTCTTATCAAAGCAAAGAAACACACTTAAAGAACAGTATCACACACACACACACACACACACACACACACACACACACGCCCCTGTAAAAAAAAATCTGAAGCAATCTTAATTATCTCTGTGCCCTGCTCTCTCATACATATATTAAGATGAAAATAAGAACATGAAATTTGCACCCTGGAGCTATACTTAGCTATATGAGGTTGCTTTTTTTTTTTTGACAAAACAGAATTCCTCTCAATGAGACAGTAGTCTTTTGCATGTCCTGATTTAAGTAGTTGAATTAAAAATAGCATGGCATTATGAGTAAACACTTCTTTTTTCATGTGTTTGTTACTGCCTTGAAATATGTATACTGCAATTCTATAACTTAAAGTAATGAAGGCAACTAATTTGCACACTGGATGAATCATAACAACTCATAGTCATGGACGTAATTACCTGGAAAAATTGAAGGCTGTCTTATTAAACTATGTTGCAGAAAACAAATGACTGAAGAAATGAAATTCACAAAATATGCTATCAGGTTAAAGTCTTGAATATAGTTTGCAAATAAGTTTTGACAATGTCTCTATCAAAAAATTATTCCTGAAATCCAAGGAAAGCTAGAAATATTATCATTTTAATACAACCTGGGATCTCTCAAAAGTATCTCAAAAGGTTTGAATGGTAGGTGCGTGTCAGCACACCACGTTGTGATTTTAAATATTGATTATATGGTCATCTGTGAAAACCGTTTGGAACAATCAGTGATCTGTGGAAAATACCTGTCTGTCTGTCTATCAAGATATCAAGAGTGTTTGAATAATTTGAGCCAGAAATTTAATGAGTATTCTATAGATCTCTTAACTTCTTAGTTCAATAATTTTTTTGTGTTTCCAATTCATGTTGCAAACAACTACTGAACTTTGCTTGGATGGGTGAATGTTGTTATATAAATATGCATGTACATAGGGTTTGCCTTATTCATTCAACTGTTAGAAGAATGGAATGACATGCAGTGTTAAAAAATACAGATGCACCTTATTATTTGGGCAGTTGTGACTGTAGTTATTGGTGTTATATGACGAGACAACCCAAGAAGCACTCTGGGATTAAATAGATGCAGAGAATACTAAATCTTGTGCAGAGTAAGATGTGGTAATTCAAAAATTGGTATTCCAAGATTTCACTGGGTACAGAATATCCTGCTCACAGATTGAGTCAATTTTATTTTGACGGAATTCATACAAAACTATATGAACTAAAGAGGGGAAAAGATAACTAAGAATCTGTGCGTAGATACTTGACTATACATGGAGTTGATTTTCTTAATATAAACCTGCTTACTTGAAATTTTATGAAGTTAATAAACCCTGCTTACACTGAAAAAGTTTGATATGTTACTAAACTGTGATGTGACCTATCTATGTTTTTTTTCACCTGGTCTCCTCAACTGTGGAAATCACTGTAGTGAAGGAAGTGTGACAGGGACAAGCTAGGATTGGTGCTTCTCCTCCCATCCTGCATGCCTCTGTAGGCTGCTGGGCAGCCCTGAGCAAGAGAGAACTCTGAAGCAGATCTCTATATGTCATTGCTTAATGGAATGCCTAGAAAATGGTTGGTTTTCATTGGGGGATTGCTTCAATAAATTGCTGACAAATGAAGCTTTCATTGAACACGTTCCATCAAGAAGGAGATGGGTAGAGATGTAATACTGTAGATATGCAGCACAAACTCTGGCTTCTGTGAATGTGAATCCCGTATTATTACCCCTTAGAGATAATTATGGGGCTATTGATATATACTAAAAGATTTCAATTCCATAAATAAACATTAAATATTTTTATAGCAGCATTTAACTCTGGTAATCACTTTCCTAGATTTTTACAAAAATTTTGGAAGAACAAATCATATCAGTATCTTGACCAACAAAAGTGATTAGAGATTAATTTTAGAAATAAATCATACAGGCAGAAAAATAGATAAGGCAACGTACCCTCTGAAGTAGTGGGGATCACTAGGCCACCTTTACAAACTCAATTTCAAGTTTTTATGCATCCATAGCATACAGAACATTGGATCCTATTTATAGATTGAATTTCAAATTAGTTTCTGGATCTTTGAATGAAAAAGAAAGACTAATGAGAGGATAAATACGAAATATTGCAGGACACCCCATAGTAAGCTATTTTCTTTTCTAATGGACATGAGAAGGAGGATCTGAAACAGAGTAAATAGCACACAGTGGCCTGTGATTTTCACTAAATGTCAGAATTGCGTTTTTGTTATCTTCTTCCTCTCATCATTGCAATCCACATGAACATGCTGTATTTTCTTCATACATTCTATTTAAAAACAGGTGTTGTCTTGTGAGAGGTGACTGCTGTAAATTTTTTATCTGTCATCATAGTCCGAGAAAATATTTTTTCTTACTGCTATAGAGCATTATTTTAGTGGCCACATGTGTGGCATCTTCATACCATGTCATTCAATTCCCAATTTGCCTTGCAATAGAGCTTTTATAATATAAAAAGAGATATTAAGCAAAATAACCTGAACTTCTCAGGATTCCAAAATTGAAGACATGATATAAAAACATTGTTGAATGAAAAATAGCTCTATTGTCCCCTTCAGGCAGGGTTGTGATGAAGACTTAATGGTTTATAAATGCTAGTAGTTTTCTACTCAAGGAGACACAGCTGTGTCATTTTCTGTGTCTCTTATTAATGTCACCTGTCACCAAATACTCAGCCTTGGAAAGTTTAGAGAGCTTTCAGTTCTGTAGAAAGGTTGTTGGTGTTTCCTTTTTAACTTTAGGCTTCTTTATGTAGCTATGTATGTAAGCACTTATGTATGCCTTATATGTCTGTAACACACGCCTTCATTCACTTGTACACAGTACAGCTTAATTCTCCCCTTTTGCGGTCATTCAGCGCCCCTCCTGTTTGCAAAACTTGTGTTCCTCTATTTGTTGTGGATCCTTTGTTTTTGTTGGCAGCAAGAGATTCTAGAGAGATCTCACAGATCAATTCATAACATTATTCTACAGAACCTCTACAACTAACACATACTCTTCAAGAACATTTTATGTACCTGAATTTCTTCCTTTGTCCACTAGTGGCTGAGCCATGGTATTGTGGTTCATGAGGTTGCCCCTTTACCATAGTAGAATTCTCAAGTAATGCTTTCAATCCCCTTGTTTAGGTCTGCTCTCTGGGTGGTGGGATTAAATTTGCTGTAAGCATGAACAGGAATGTTAGGCAGCCACTGTCTGATGTCTTTGAAACTTGCTGGCAAAATGTCTGTTGATATGAACACTGATAGACTAGAGATCACATCACCATGTTTACTTGATACAGCTAAATATTCATGTGGTATGGAACATGATAATTGTGACACGTTTATATTGATTAAAGAATTGAAGATGAGGATTTTGTGATGTGATAAAATTAAATATTTTGACATTTTGTGCAGAATCCTTCTTAAATGACACACAATAAAGATTAGGTGTTTATATAGTTTTCTGAAGCCACTTCTTGGACAAAATCAGAATTCTAGATATTAAAGCTCTGAAGAGGGGGTACACTGGGCAGTTTTTGTCAGCACTCAACAACTTGGGAGAATTTAATTGAAATATTTATTCTTGTGTCAGATTTTATCCACTCTTAGTATCTCCAGCTGAATTATGGAGACCAAGGAATTTGTGGGGAACAGCAGAGAAGACAGGCACATTTTAATGTCTACTTCTTTCACAGAAGTTTAGTCAACAAGGGTCACCTTTGTTGGCCTGCCTAAAAAAAAAAAATCATGATTAATCATGGGGATGATTTATCACAGAGCCAAGTGAAAGATTTCATAGCTTTATACTTATCAGCATAATTTTGCTAGATTTCTTTCTTTGCCAATTTTCTGTTGTGCAGAAGAAAACAAAAGACCAGTGAGTTTCAGTTTAAAGGCAATTGTTCGGTAGCCCCCATGGTATCAATCTGTCATTAGCACTTGTCCCCATGATGGAAACAAGTAGTACAGTTATCTAATTCCAGATAAAATATTTCATGTATTATGGCCTCAAAATGTTTGTTTTCCAGCAACTCAGGTTAATATTGGTTTTTTAGGGATGTTGCCTCTTCCAAGAGACACTGAAATTATTTTTATATATGAAAAATATTCTGCTTATTATTATTGGATGCACTTGACACCAAGTTACATCCTCTATTGTCTTCTTGCTTAAACATTTTTTATACTGTCTTTTTGTCATTTTTTACGACATACTATATTCAAGATTTCTCTGTTTCATTGCATGTAACATTGAATATTGTTCAATAAAAATGATCATTAGAATATATCCTCTCTTAAATCATACATAGTACATTTTGAAGCTTTTTGCATATCTTTAAAATGTAGTTTTGGACAGCCCCAGCCCAGGCGCAGCATGGGTGAGACCCTCTTCTACCCCCTTGGGATCCCCCCCACCTACCTCCATACCCAACCCCGCCGAATGAGAATTTCTGCCACGTTCTCTGGAACTACAGGTTCAGTTCTAGCCCAGGCCTGGTAAGTGTGTGGGAGAGTTTCCTGCTACCCTGTGCTGGAGGGATCTGCCGGTCCAAGGCCAGCACAGTATGGGTGAGACCCACATCCACCCCTTGGGATTCCCCCACTACTCTGCATCAATCCCCAACCCCACCCTGAGAATGAAAATTTCTGCCACCTTCTGGAAACCCACAGATCCAGTCCTAGCCCAGGCCCCAGTGAGTGTGGGGGAGAGATTCCTGCTACCCTGCACCAGCTGGACCTGCCGGTCCCAGCCCAGGTGCAGCATGGGTGAGACCCTCTTCCACTCATTGGGATCCCACACCACTCAGCAGCATCCCCCCAACCCGCCACCGAGTGAGAATTTCTGGCGTGTTCCGGGGACCCCCAGATCCAGTCCTAGCTCAGGCCACAGTGAGTGTGTGGGAGAGCTTCCGCTCCAACCTACTCCACCTTGTTCCCTCCAGACTCAGCTCAGGCCTGGACTACAGGCCTGGTGTGAAAGGCTGCAGCTGCAATCCCTGTAGAGAGAGCAGGGGACAAAACCAAACAGCAAGCCCAGAAGCAGAACATCTTGCCAGAGGGGCACAACAGGATCACTCCCAAGGGCAGCAGTAGGAAGGACCTGAGCACAGCAGACAGACTCAAGCCAGGCACAGCGGGATAAACCTGCTGTGAGATATAGAGGAACTTAAAATCTCAGTTACAAGCTTGCAAAACCGTTTAAGTGAAAGTGGAGACAGAGTTTCAGATCTTGAAGATGATGGTGTAGCTAGTGAAAAGGTAAGAAAAGATCTCTTAAAAACAACTAGGATGCAGGAAAAATAATTCATCACCTGCAAGTTGATGCAAAGATGAACAATGTGAGACCAATAGGTATCAATGAGAAAGAAGGAGTAAAAACAAATGACATTAAAAAATATGTGCAGAAGTAATAGCAGAAAACTTCCCAAATTGAGGAAGCAATCTGTGATTCAGGTAACCGAAGCATACAGAATACCAAGTAACCTCAATCCAATGAAAAACACCAAGTCATATAATAGTCAAGGTCCCAGAAATTCAGCTCAAGAATAATATACTGAAATATTCTGGAGAAAAGAAGCAGATCACAGTCAAAGGAAAACCCATCAGAATTACTGCTGACTTCTCTTCACAAAACATGAAGGAAAGAAGAGCATGGAGCAGAGTACATCAAGTCCTCTATGGAAACAAATTCCAGCTCAGACTGCTATACCCTGCAAAACTCTCTTCAAGTTTGATGGAGAAGTGAAGTACTTCCATGACAAAGAACAACTAAAGAATTTCATGATGACAAAGCCAAACCTACACAGGCTCCTGAAAGATGTTCTGGAGGGATCAAACTGATCAGAACTCCACAAATGAGATCAGAAGCAACAAACTAAATAGGGCAAAAAATGAAACAGGAGAAAAAAGATTAAACAACACCAGGTAAATAACATGTAAATCATAACTCAATCCATCTCAATTCTAACCATCAATGTAAATGGACTCAATTCACCAATTAAGAGAAATAGACTGGCACAGATGATTAGGAAACAAAATCCAACAATATGCTGTATACAAGAAACACATTTAACTCATAAACATACATAGGCTGAAAGACAAAGGATGGAAAAGAATACTACATGCTCCAGCACCTCAGAGAAAAGCAGGAGCAGTAATCCTATTCTCAGACAGTCTCAAATTCAAACTAAGAATGATCAAGCAAAATAAAGAAGGCCACTGCATACTGGTTAGGGGAACAATTCAAGAGGCAGAGGTAACACTCATAAATATGCATGCACCAAACATGGGAGCACCCAAGTATATAAAGCAAATCTTAAGGGACATGAAAAATCTAATATCCAATACCACAATCTTAATAGGAGACCTTAACACCCCCTTATCCCAAAAAGATAGGTCAACAAGAAAAGAAATTAACAAAGAAATCACAGAAATCAACCAGAGCTTGAAACAAATAGACTTGGCGAATATGTACAGAGTGTTCCACCCAAACACAGCTGAATATACATTTTTCTCAGCTGCACAGGGCTCATTTTCTAAAATAGACCACATACATGTCCATAGGTCATGCTTAAGTATATGCAAGAAAACAGAAATTATCCCATGCAAATTATCTGACCACAGTGCAATGAAACTGGAAATAAATGACAAAATAAAGAAAAACCTAAATACATGGAAATTAAATGACACCCTACTCAGCAACCAATGGGTCACAGATGAAATTAAACAAGAAATTCAATAATATCTATAATTCAATGAAAATTCAAGCACAACTTATCGGAATTTATGGGATATGATGAAAGCAGTTCTCAGAGGGAAATTCATAGCTGTGAATTCACACATTAGGAAAACAGAACGGGAACAAATAAACACCCTAATGCTGCACCTTCAACAACTAGAAAAGGAAGAGCAAACCAAACGCAGAGCCCATAGATGGGAAGAAATCATAAAGATTAGAGCAGAAATTAATTCAATTGAGACAAACAAAACAGTTCAAAGAATTAATAAAACAAAAAGCTGGTTCTTTGAAAGATTAAATAAAATCAATAAGCCTTTAGATAACCTCATCAAACAGAGGAAAGAAAAAATTCAAATAGAAGCAATAAGGAATGAAAAGAGTGTAAGTAGCACAGATCCAGTGGACATTCAGAAGATTATCTAAAACTCTTTTGAGAATATTTACTCTCACAGAATAGAAGACACAGAGGAAATGGAAAGATTTCTAGAAAGGTACAAATTACCAAACCTGAATCAACAATAAATAACTACTCTCAATAGCCCCATAACAGCCAAGGAAATACGAGTTGTAATAAAAAACCTACTGAAAAAGAAAAGTCCAGTTCCGGATGGATTCACAGCTAAATTCTACAAAGAATTTACAGAAGATGTAGTCCCTATACTCCTCAAATTCGTCAGTGAAATTTAAAAGGAAGCAATCATCCCAAAATCATTCCTGGAGGCAAGTATTAACCTGATACCCAAAACAGGGAAAGATGCAACTAAGAAAGATAACTACAGGCCTATCTCCCTCATGAACATAGGTGGAAAAAATCCTCAATAGAGTCCTAATAAATAGAATACAGCAAATCATCAAGAAGATCATACACCATGACCAGGTAGGATTCATCCCATGGATGCAAGGATGGTTCAATATTCGAAAATCTATAAATGTAATACACTATATCAATAGAGCAAAAACTAAAAACCACATGATTTTTTCAATTGGTGCATAAAAGGCTTTTGATAAAGTCCAACACTCATTCATATACAAAGTCCTACAGAAAATTGGAATAGATGGTCTCTACTTCAATCTGGTAAAAGCCATTTATGAAAATCCAATGAACAACATAATTCTAAATGGGGAAAATCTGAAATTTTTTACTCTTAGAAATGGTACAAGACAAAGATGTCCTCTATCACCACTCCTATTCAACATTGTTCTGGAATCAGCTACAGGTATTAGACAAGAGAAAGAAATAAAAGGAATAAGAATAGGTAAAGAAGAAGTTAAATTATAATTCCTTGCAGATGACATGATACTTTACTTGGAAGACCCAAAAAGCTCCACCAAGAAGCTATTAGAATTTATAAAAAAAATTCATTAGCATAGCAGGATACAAAGTGAATACCCAAAAGTGAATAGCATTCCTCTACACAGATAACAGACACACTGAGAATGAAATTATAGAAACAATACCTTTTAAAATAACACCAAGGAAAATGAAATACCTTGGAATTAATGTAACTAAAGAAATTAAAGATTTTTTCATGGAAAATTACAGTACTCTTAAAAACGAAATTGTAGAGGATTTCAGATAAAGGAAAGATATTCCATGTTCCTGGATAAGAAGAACCAAAATTGTGAAGATGACCATACTCCCAAAATTACTGTACAGATTTAATGCAATCCCTATCAATCTACCACCAACATACTTCACAGAGCTAGAGAAATCATTCCTAAAATTTATTTGTAACCAAAAAGGCCTAGAATAGCAAAAACAATCCTGTGCAATAAAGACAAGGCAAGAAGCATTAGAATTCCTGACGTGAAATTATACTACAAGGCTACTGTGATAAAATCAGCATGGTACTGCCAACAAAATAGACCTGAGGATCAATGGAATAGATGAGAAGACGCTGATGCCCCTATGAACACACTCAACCACCTTATCTTTGACGAAGGGGCCAAACATTCTCACTGGAAGAAAGACAGCCTCTTTAACACATAGTGCTGGAAAAACTGGCTCTCTACATGCCAAAAACTAAAACTTGAACCAGGTCTATCACCATGCACTAAGATAAAGTCAAAATAGATTAAAGATCTAAACATTAAAACAGAAAAACTAAATCTCCTTGAAGAGAAAGTAGGAGGAACTCTTGAAGACATAGGGGTAGGCAAAGAGTCCATGAACAAAAATGAAATTGAACGGGAAACACTTCAATGAAGTATTGCCTGGGACCTGCTCTTATTAGAGAAGTCTTTCACATCAAAAGAAATTACCAACAAAGTGAAAAGATAACACACAAATTTGGAAAAAATCATGACAAATAATTACTCAGAGAAAGATTTGCTCTCTAGAATTTATAAAGAACTAAAAAACAGTAGGGCCTCAAAATTTAAACACCCAGTCCAGAAATGAGCATCTGAGATGAACACACACTTCTCAGTGGAAGAAATTAAAGAAATTAATAAATACATGAAAAAATGCTCCACATCACTAGCCATACATGAAATGCAAATTAATACAACATTAAGGTATCATCTCACCCCAGAAAGGATGGCTATCATAACAAAATTAACAAACAATAAATGTTGGAGAGATTGTGGGGAAAAAGGAACACTTCTGCACTGCTGATGGGAATGTAGACTGGTGCAAACATTATGGAAATCAGTGTGGAGACTCCTTATAAAACTTGGACTGGAAATCTCATTCTATCCAGCTATTCCTCTACTGGGAATTTTCACAGAGGATCTGAAAACATCATACCATAGTGATATATGTGTGCCTATGTTTATAGCAGCACAATTTGTGATAACCAAATCTTGGAAACAACCAAGATGCCCATCACCTGAGGAATGGATGAAAATGATGTGGTATTTTTATACAATGGAGTATTACTCAGCTATAAAGAATGATAAACTCGAAGCCTTTATATTGAAATGGATGCTACTTGAAGACATAGTCATAAGCGAAATAAACCAGACACATATTTGTAAATATCATATAGTTTCCCTAGTATAAGAACTCAAAAGAAGAAATACAAATAGAAAGGTATAATTCATCTAAAAGGAAAGCAAGAACTAGAGGACTAGACAATGAACAGAGCAAGAAGAAGAGATATAAAACATGATGGGGCAAGCCATACTGTTATATTTAGAAGGTGGGTAAGGCAATGATCCTGAGAATCTTTAGATTTTTGAATCTAGTTGTTAATTGGAATGATTCTCACCCTGAATAACTATTATATACAGACACCTGAGAATTAAGCAACTGTACTGAAGATGGCAATTTGTAAAAGTAGGTTCATGCTTGCAGTGCCTGTCATTCTGGTCTTCTGAATATGGGCTGTTTGTCATGACATGCCAGTTGCTGCAGTGCTGTCTTTTGGGTAAATGATTGTTCAAAAAGAAGGGGGTGGTGAATGAAGGCAGGAGACAGGAAAAGGAATGTTGCGGAACTGTCCTGCTACAAGGTTGTGTATGGTTAGATTTCTGGACTTACGTGTAAATATAAGAATTATATAATTCTTTATGCCTATTTTTAAAATATATTTTGATATTTTAAATGTTTTTCCATCATATTCTGTAGGGACTTAAAGTTCAACATATCAATACTTGATGAAAAATACCTGTTTCATTTTATGCCTAAGATGTTTGACATTCAGACAGATAGTGAGGTAAGCTTAACAGCCTAGGTTGTATGGTAATAGTAATAAGCTTCTCTTCTGGAGGGTTAATAACCTAAGTTTGCAGACCAAAATTAGAGAAAAAGCAGGGCTGCAAGGAAAGCCAATATTTTGACCCTACCCTTCCAAGGTCAATTAAGACTCAAGACATATGAGAACTTGTACTATAATGTCATGTAACTCAGTAGTGTCCCAAATTTTCTGATCAATGAGATTATGGGGCCAAAGATGAAAGTGACCGATGTTGTTCACTATGCCTAAGGAGAGTCACCTGGTGAGAAAACATTCTCTCAGGCTTTCACAGAGAGCACATTGGCCAAGCAAGGCCGTGACTCATCCACATGGTTGACACTGACAAAGGATCTACAATCTGAGGTACAGGATCTCAGGATAAATCCTGAGGGGATTTGACTGACCTTATCAGTTCCAAAAGCTACAACTCTTGTTGCGTAGGTCTTGCTTTATCTTGGTCTTAACCATCTAGCAGAAAAGTTTAAAAACGAAGTATAGGAAGCAAAGCCATTGTGTTATTTGAGCTGTAGGGGACTCAGGTCAACAATTTCTGACACTGCCAGTGAAGTGGAAGACCCAATACTATTTTGGACTACTGGACTCTTTTAGAATATTTTGCTGAGTTAACACACCTATAATATTCAAATGAGAGAATTACACAAAATGGGGTATACAGTTGAGTGTCCATTTTGTATCTGTGCATTCAAAATGATTAGGATAGATGTATAGTTACATTCTCTTAATGAATAGAGGTATTTGTTGTAATAGTATTTATAAATAGTCTGTAATAGTGTTTGCAAATAGTTTGTAAATAGTCATGTCTGCCTCTTGTACAGCAAATAACCACGAGGCAGAGAGTATGCAATGTGTTAATTGTTGAAACTGTCCTAACAATTTGATATGAAACTGTCTCACTGATATTTTTCTGTCAATAAAATTATGCAAAATTTATAGTAGATAAGCAATGAATTCCATTTAGAAAAAAAAATCTAAAATGTAATTTTTCACTTAGGTATCTACGATATTTTTATCAATTAACATTTGTTTAACATCTGCTTCATAAATGACTGTCCCCACAATTGTCTTTCATTATTTTTTTTACTTAGATGCTTTATTTTTTGAGGTCACTGTTGTATTATTTTCTACTATGCAATGTAGAGATCCTTTTTCATCCCTCCTCTGTGATGTATAAGATCAAGCACCAGTAATACTGATGTAATATTTGCAGATATATTTACTGTTAATTGTTACACTATAATATTATGCTTTGAAATGCTGGAAAATCATTTCCTCTTTAAACAGCTGTCTTGTACTTAAAATGATAGGATGTGCTGCATGAATTTTTCATTTAAAATATTTTAATACAGACAACAGAAATCACAGAAAGTGAAACTGTAGTGGGGACTACAGTACTTACCAAAATCACAGATGGATTTGGGA
>NW_004524596.1:4172360-4175334 GCF_000260255.1 Octodon degus | reverse complement strand
CTCCCCAGAGCTGGGATTACATGTGTGTGCCATCACTTGGCTTCCTGTTTTTGTAAGTTGCTTTCTAAGACCAACACGTTCCTAGTTTGAGATTGTTCATAAAGAGAAGTAAACTTAACAGCAAAGAACATGCACATGTACATTAATTCATTCATTACACACATTGGGAGCAGTTACTTTGTCCAACACTATAGCCAGAAGAACTACACTTATTTTGTGCTGGCTGCAGTAGTAGCCATTTCCACTTCCCCTAGTGTAAAGTTATCAGTAGTCAGTAACTGACATAATGCTGGAAAGAGAACCCAGAAGTTTCTCCCCTGCTCTTCACATTTCCAAACAGTACCTTCTAATTTCAGATTCTAAAGAGGAATCATTGTTCACAAAAACTTGCTAAGGGTATTCCTGAACCCTTAGATTTAGCAGTCTCAACTATTATGTGCAAGACCAAGAGATAACTATTCAAAAAGTAGCACAAGGCTGTAAATACTATACAGGTTATAAGAATTGTTTATTAAACTAAGGAAGTAAAATAAGAACACAAATTTTCAACAAAAAAGGCAATTATTTTTTATGAGCACTTCAGAGCAAACACATAAAGTCATAGAAGAACTTGCATTGACAGAAGGAAATATAATTGTAAGGTAGTTACTCTGAGAAGCCAAGTTCTAAGGTGTATGTATAGTGTTCAGTTCCCCATATATGGCATCTGTTACTCTGTGTTCTTATTTTCAGCGATCTTTATAAAGAGAGTGAATATGATATATTTTATACATTTTAATTTAAAAATATTTTTTATGATGAGCATGTATTAGTTTCAGAGTCATAAAAAATTCACATATCGAGTTCAGACAATCAGGCCCCACTGAGACATTATTTTAAGTATGTTACAGCAGACTTTTGTTTCTTTTTATAAAACCTAAGTATGTTATTCTAACTTAATCACACGTGGGTTGTTCTCCATATTTAAAGCCAGTACTACTTACTCTGGACAAAAAGTAGCCCCAGCGGGGGAAATTACCATGGGAAATTTATGCTTCTATTGAGAAAATACTGAGTCTTAAAAGATGTGATCTTAGGCCAGGCAAATAGCTCAGTGGATTAAAAAGCCTGTAAACAGGTGCAGGGGTTGGGGTTTTCATCCCCAGACCTGGTGCCGGCCCCACCCCCAGGGCGCGCCTGTAATTCCAGTTCTTGGGAGACTGTAAACAGGCGGATCACTACGAGTCTAGTCTAGTAGTGCGACTCTGAACACTCTGTAGACCCTTCCCCCTCCCCCTAAAAATAATGATGTGATGGATATATAAAAGGGAAGATAAAGTCAAAAAGCAAGTTTAGGTAAAACCAACTGTCTAACTGGAATTACCAAACTTAGAAAGTTATTCACAAAATTTGCAAAGTAGAAAAAATATTGACCTATTACTTAAAAAAAGAAAAGTGATCAAAAAATTAAAAGGTTAATTACAAATGCAGAAACTGGATAAATCTTTGTGCTTAACAGATACTATGACTTCATTATATTTCTAGCATTTTCAGTATTGAATATATTTTATATTCTGAGTTAGAAAACCCATTTCTTTTCTAAATGACAATGTATTTGTTATTTTAAAATGAAAATATTTAGTCTTAGGCACAAAATAACACAAAGTAATTAGTTTTCATCAATGAAGATTTTGTCAATGGTGAAGTCAGTACATGACTAATGGTGTCTACTTTCTGTGGCCTGTTGTTCTTCCTCATAGACCTTGTTGAAAAGGCAACAAGGTTTCCTCTGTTGCACTGTGCCAAATACTCTGATCTTCCACTCAGTTACTTTTTCCCCATCATCTAAATTTCCTTTGGATATAGGGATGTAATATAAATATGTTTCCATTGCAAGGATCCATAGTGTCATGTCTCTCGGTGTTAGAAATACACACACACACACACACACACACACACACACACACACACACAGCAGACACATAAATCCTAAACATGAAAAGTCAAGAAATTTCAATTTTATAAGTTTTCAGATATATTTATGGCATAATGAAAACGTCATTTCCATCAAAAGGAAAGATTGTGAGTTAAAAATATTGAACTTTAGATTATTGATTTTCTGAGGGCTGGCCAAATAACGCAGTGGATTAAAGCACCTGCAAGCAGACGCAGGGGCCTCTCCTGCTGGCCTCACCCCTGGGGCACACTGAGATGGCAGTTCAGAATGAGCATGGTGGCACACGTCTATAATCCCAGTTCTTGGGAGGCTGTAAACAGGTAGATTACTATGAGTCTGAACTAGTACTGAAACCCCGCACACCCTGTAGACCCTTCCCTAAAAATACAAAAATATAAATAAATAAAAATAAAAGATTATTGATTTTCCTTGGTAAGACTTTCTCAATTCAGTATGAATCATAATTAAATGTTCTTAATTTTCTTAATATTGTTAACATACTACTAGTGCCATTATCATTAAGCATTTATTAAGTTTCTTCTTTGTTCAAGATTTAAAGGTTTCACACAGGTATGAGTCAGATTCTAGCTGTGTGTGGTGTTGCACACCTCTATAGCTAGCACTTAGGTGGCTAAGGATCAAGACTCAGGAGGAGGATCAAGGCGTGAGGTTAAGGCCAGCCTGGGCTACATTGTGGGTCCTGGCCAGCCTGAACTACATATCCAGGTCCTGTCTCAAAAAAAAAAAAAAAAAAAAAAAAAAGCAAAATATAATGAGATTCTATATCTGGAAGGATAAAAATCACAAAAATTTTGGGCAAAATGTACAGGTTGTTCACTGCCAAAAACATCTTTCTTTTCACAATTTTATTGATAAACACATAGCAATGAGACAGTTTCAAATCAAATCGGTAGGACAGTTTCAATAAGTAACACACTGAATATCTTCTTGTTAGTGGTTAATTGCTGTACAAGATGCGGACTTGAGATCCTATTTACAAACACCATTAGAACAAATCATTCTATTCATTAAGAGAAT
>NW_004524596.1:4143818-4169020 GCF_000260255.1 Octodon degus | reverse complement strand
TTTTCATAAATGGCTTTTACCAGATTGAAGTAGAGGCCATCTATTCCAATTTTCCGTAGGACTTTGAACATGAATGAGTGTTGGACTTTGTCAAAAGTCTTTTCTGCATCAATGGAGATGATCATGTAGTTTTTAGTTTTTGCTCTATTGAAATAGTGCATTATATTGATAGATTTTCAAATATTGAACCATCCTTGCATCCGTGGGATGAATCCTACCTGGTCATGGTGTATGATCTTCTTGATGATTTGCTGTTTGATGTTTTTTAAATGTCATTTGTGTTGACTCCTTCTTTCTCATTGATGCCTTTTAGTCTCACATTGTTCATCTTTGCATCATCTTGCAGGTGATGGATATTCTTTCCTGCATCCTAGTTGTTTTTAAGAGATCTTGTCTTACCTTTTCACTAGCTGCACCACATCCTCAAGATCTGAAACTCTGTCTTCACATTCACTTAAACGGTTTTGCAAGCTTGTGATTGAGATTTTAGTTTGCTCTATATCTCTTTGACTCTGCTTCATGCGATCTATTTCTTTCCTGTATTGCTCATTCAAGGAATCCTTCATTTTTCTAATCTCCTCTATTTTTTTTATCAATATCTTGTTTAGAAGCAGTTATAAATTCTTTTACTTCAGTGTTTTTTTCAGATTGGGTTTCCTGCCTATGTTTCTGTAGTTGCTTCTTTACTTCAGCTCCTATGAATTCTGAGAATTCTTTTTTTATTTCAGAAAAGAATTGCGCTCTGATTTCCTCTAAATCTTTCTGTTGTTGCTTATTTACTATCAACACTGTTAATTCATGCATGTGAGCTGAGCTAGTGTCATCTGCACTTGTTCTGGGTGGGCACTGGGTTTCTTCCATATGATTCTGCATTTGATTCTTTAGTGTGGATGTTATTAATTCAAGGATTTCTTTTTTTATTTCCAATCTGAGTTCCTCTATATCTTTCTGCAGTTGTTTCTTTATTTCAGAAGTCGTTGATTCATTGCTTTTAGCTGTGTGATTTCCAATTTTTTCTGTGCTAGCGTCCTCTGCACTTGTTACGGGTGGGCTTGGGTTCTGAGGTTGCATTTTGTTCCTTCTTGTCATTTTGTGTAGCACTGTCTTCTGACCTTTGTTGTAGATCTTTGCTGTAGTTATAACCTTCGCACATACTGAAGTTCAGGTGCAGCTTTACAAATTTTAGACTTATCCAGCTGTGTCTGGCTTGGGTCTGGCTGCTGTGCTCAGCTCCTTCCCACTGCTGCCCTTGAGGGTGACCCTGTTGTGCCCCTGTGGCAAGATGTTTGCTCCTGGACTAGCTGGGTAGATCTATCCTCTACACTCTCTGCAGGGATTGCAGCTGCAGGTTTACACCTCAGGTATGTATGCCAGACCTGAGCTGTGCCTGGAGGGGGCAAGGTAATGTAGGGGGAAGAGGAAGCTGTCCCACACACTCACCAGACCTGGGCTAGGACTGGGTCTGGGGGTTCCTGGAACACAGCAGAAATTCCTATTCGGCGGGCGGGGTGGGGGAGGTGCTGTGGAGTTGTGGGGGGTGGCCCAAGAGGGTGGGAGAGGGTCCAGCCCATGCTGCGCCTGATCTGGGACTGGTCCTGCCAGCTCAGGGTAGCAGGAATTCTCCCACACACTCACCGGGCCTGGGCTAGGACTGGGTCTGGGGGTTCCCAGAACGTGGCCTGCCAAAAGCAACTTTAAGGTATATTCTAAATCCTTTTTCTTATGTAGTATTGTTGAAAGGACAGTTCCTTCTTCATTTTCATTTTCTTTTTCTCCTTCTCCTTCTCCTCCTCCTCTTCCTTCTTCTTCTTCTTCTTCTTCTTCTTCTTCTTCTTCTTCTTCTTCTTCTTCTTCTTCTTCCTCCTCCTCTCCTCCTCCTGCTCCTACTCCTCCTCCTTCTCTTCCTGCTCTTCCTCCCTCTCCTCCTCACTTTTTTATGTATTTGGTACAGGGTCTCACTACACAGCTGGACTCACAGTGATCCTCCTGTTTTCTGCCTTCCCAGCACTAGGATTACAGGCTTGAGCCACCACGCCTGGACCTGATCACTGGCTCAGTTACTCCAGGGGGCAGGGCTGGCACAGCATGTGGGACTTGGGATTGAACCCTGCTCACTGTGCTTGCCAAAGCAGGCAATTTTTCCACTGAGCACTCTCCTCAGCCCTGAGGCCAGATTTCTGAATGAACTAAATGCAATTATTTCTAAAGTAATAAGCTCATTGAAACATGATAAGCAACACATGTAATAGAAGATACTGATACTTGTCTCAGGAGAAACACTAGGTGGCCAGACAAAGTAAACACATCTGTCTCCACAGGAATAAGTTAAGAAAACATAACTCATACTCAGAGCTAAGCACCTCGATGTGTTGTTTGTGGGTGGATTTTGGCTGCTTTTCTCTCAAACACTGCACTTAGGCTTTGCCTTTACTGCAGCTTCTAACACTTATTCATGACCTTGAATTTCCCTGAGTGTTTTTAACGCTCTTCAGTTCCTCTTTGAAAATTTAATCTCCTACTCACCATCTCTGCTTTCCTTATCACAGACCTAGAATATGTCCTAGACTATAGAATATTCACAATTGTTGTCTTTTAAAGTCTTCTTCACTGGACCATAATTTATTGCAAGTATCTGTGACTGATTTATGCCCTTCTAAGTTCAAGGCTTCCAAAATTCTAACCTAGGTTTACCTTAGGTCCTCTTTGGACTTGCTTTCTCCTATTCTGGACCTATTTCACTTGCTATGTGAGGTGGTGACACATTAGAATGGTGCTTTTACTTGACATTCAAAATCCTAACAAAGAGGTACTCATTGCACATGAATTATGCAAAGTATGAGAAAATTAAAAGATTTATAGGTCTCTGACATAGGTTTTAGCTCGCATATTCGAAACCCATTTAAATAATTACATGTTTGTAAGATATTTTGGAAGAATATATATATATATATATACATATATATATATATATATATTTGGTTTGTAATGTAATTAAGTGACAGTGTACTAAGTTATAGGTTTAGAAGTCAATAATAAGCTAAATTTAAATATAAGTGGTCCAATACCAAAAGATTTTTGATTTTTATTTATCATAAATACTACCACTTTAAGAAATAATTGTACTTGAGGAAAAATTAAGAGATTTGGGGAGAATTTCAAACTTTCAAGAGCTAAGTTTATCTTTTTCTCTAGAATACAACTTAAAAATGAACACTCCTCCTTCCTGGATGGGGCGAACCACAATTGCTCCCTGAAAAGCATATGTTGCATATGGCATCTGTCATATAGATGATAGGTGGAAACATGAAGGGGAAAAAGAAGCATCCAAAAGGAAACATTTTTGACTGCAGGGAATAGACTTGTCATGAGAAGATTAAACAATAATTGGAAGACAGATGAGAGGTCAGAATATTTTCATTTGACTTTGTAGACAAGTTTGAAGGAAAAGATAGAACCTATGCTAATGAGTAGTTAGTACAGAAAACGAAAGTTGTGAAATTCTTTGAATTATTCATCAATTGTCGCAATTATTGGCCAAATGTCTTCTTGAATGTAGGAGCACCAAAAGAGATGGAATTATCTGTGGAAGGGTTACAGAATAATTAAAATTTATAAGCTGGAATTTTACAGCAAGAGCAAAATCTGCAATGAAAGTCTCTGAGGTACTTGCTAGTGGGGCCTAGTAGTATAATGCACCTACATGTTCTTTCAACTTAAAGTAATGTTATAAGTACATGATTAAAGACATGACAATTTGCTTTTGGTTTTTATTAGTAGACTTTTACTGATAAATTATTTGCCTTTTTTCTGCCTTAAGATTAGAAAATTTGTAACTGTACAAACTATTTACACATTCGAAAGCAAATAAACAGATTTACAATAACACCCAGAGAGAAAAAGCTTATTGGTGAACCTATTTTCCAATACACAAAAGATTCAGCACTAAAATAATGGATTTGACAATTAATACATTTATGTAAAGGAAGAGAATAACAAATATTCAAAATATTGAATTACCTTTTTCCTTATGAAATAAAATTCATATGATAATTCCTACACATGTAACAATAATATATATGATTGAGATGAATGTATAACTATTTTGTGTGGTAATTTCTACACTTCCCTTTGTATTCTGCTAACTACTGAGAGTGTTATTTTATTTTTTATGTATTTAGTACAGGGTCTACAGGGTCTCACTACACAGATCAGACTCACAGTGATCCTCCTGTTCAGCCTCCCATGTGCTGGGATTGCAGGCATGCGCCACCATGCCCAGTCTCAATTGCCATCTCAGCATGCCCTGGGGGGTGGGACCGACAAGGCATGCCGGGGATGGAACCCTTGTCTCTGTGCCTGCCTAACCAGGTGCTTTAGTCTACTGAGCTATCATGAATGTGAAAATTTAAATGTAGTTATCTGGAATGATTTCTAAAATGTGGTGTGAAATGTAAAAAGTAAGAAATAATAATATATACAGTATAATCCAGTTTCAAAGAAAAATGTCAAAATCAGATGGCACATATATAGCACGGTTATCTCTTTCAAGTTGTTCTCAAATGCTGAGGTGACAAAAACCAAAATAAGGGGTCCAGGGAGATGGCTCAGAAGAATAAGCACTTGCCTGGCAAGGGAAAGGGGCTGAGTTCAATCCCTGGTTCTGCCAAAAAATAAATAAATAAAAACAAGGAAAACAAATGTTCAGCCCACAGCATTTGTTACAGATGGAACAGCCAGCCAGGTCTTCTTGCCTCTGTGGCAAACAGGCAAGAAGATTATGACAGAAGAACAAAGGGGGTAACAACTAAATAAATTTACAATCCTGAAGATTATAAGGGAAGAAGGAACTTAACATGCCTTCTGTTTTTTACGGAAGTTTTTCAGATACAATCTGAAAATTCACCAAAAGTGCTCCCTGCTTAGACATGAATATGTATATTCAATCAAAACACCAAAGTTCAAAAATAAAGTAGAGCACAACCTGAAGAAAAGTGGTGCATAGGAAAAACAAAACATAGCTAAACTGAAAGCCAAAGGAGCTACAGTAGAAGGCTGATGAGTACACTTGAAAGTGTCGAGAATGGACCACAGGGAAAACATTCAAATCCACCAAGAAAAGACTTTTAACTAAAGCATATTTCAAGAAAAAGGAGCAAGGGGAAAGATATCTTGCAAAGGAGAAGTGGTCTTGGGGACTTGGGGTGACAGGAGAAGGGAGAAAAATGCAAAGTAATTGTAATAAAGGTCAGCCCTGTATAGGAACCTAATAACTTCCATGAATATAAAAATTGTATGCCATAGACATGAGCTAAGTCGATATCTACAAAGGAGAAAAAGATCTAGAGGAGGAGGGAGGATTGTAGGAGAGAAAGCACAAGTGATATGAAAAGAGAATTGTGTTATACATATGTACGCAGTTCCAAGATGACTGTAAACTGCATGTATGCATGCATGTCTTCAAACATGTGTAATACAAAGAGTAAAGAAAAGAAACACAAATTTCATAACATATAATTGAGGTATGAAGTATAGTAGGAATCATTTGTCACAAGTATTCCAGAAGTGGAAAGCCAAAAGTGGAAAAGAGAATCTGAAATAAAATAAAGATAACTTCTCAATAGAATTCATCAGTCAACAGCCAAAGCTGTTCAGAGTATAATAGATACAGAACATTTAACACTAAGACATATACTATTTAACCTCACCAAGCTTCAAGGGAAGAAAATAAACTCTAGAACAAAAATCATTTTTCTACAAAGAGCAAAAAAGTCAAGCTGGTGTCAAATTTCTCCACAATTACATTGAAAATGCAAAAATAATGGTGCAGAAATGAATTCTTAGAAAAATGGAGTATAAGACTGAAATGAATACCAAAACAATTCATACAAATATTAAACCAACAAAAATGCACTTAAATACGAAATCACATTATTCCTTAATGTTTAGTTAAATATGAAAATAAGCAAAATTTCTCCAATACAATCCACTGAGTAAGGGAGCCGGACAGATAGCTCAGTGCACTAAAGTGCCTGCTTAGGCAGATGCAGAGGCTAGGTTTCAGCACCCAGCATGCTGTGCCAGCCCCGCCCCTGGGGCGAGCTGAGACAGCGATTGAGACTGGTTGTTGTGGCTCATGCCTGTAATCCCAGCGCTTGGGAGGCTGAAAACAGAAGAATCACTATGAGGCCGGTCTATGTAGTGAGACCCTGTAAACCCTGTCCTAAAAAAAAAATCTGATGAGTAAAAATACAGATCAATTTAAAATGTGTATGAATTAGAAAAGTCTAATACACAAGGACTATTGCTTATAAATGTGTTTAAGTCAGTATAGGTTGATACAAGAAAATTTACATGGACTAAATAGTTGAACAGAAACATTTAGGAAGCCAGTAAATCCCAGAAATAGGGATTTTTTTTGGTTAGGGTTCTCCAAAGGAACAGAGCCAAATATATACACATTTATTTTATTACATATCATATGTTAAATTATACATAATAGATTATATATTATTTGATTGAATGTATTTAATATTTGATTGCGTGGAATTGATTCAGTTGGCTCATGGAATTAGTCCAAATAGCTAAATGCATGCTGGAGAGTCAGCAGATACATTTGCTCCTTACTATAACAAGTTAGAACCCTCTGAGCAAAAGAGCCAAGAATTCAGTGACTGTCTAGGGCTTAAGGCTCTGAAGCTCCCTCAAGAGCTGTCAGTGTGAGTTTAGGTCGAAAGGCTGAGGATGGTGATTGATGTCCACAGGTGACGGCTGTAGCAAAAGATGCCCCCACCCAAGTGGAATCCAGCTTGGAAGGGCAGGTCAGCTTCCTCCTCTTCCCTCTCCACTGCATCCAGCTGTAAGCCTAAGAAATGATGCCACACACAAGCAGAACAGCCCCACCCCACCCCACCCCCACAGTTTGGTGACCTACATGTCAGTCATTGCTAGAAAAGTCCACAGACACACTCAACACTGTGTTTTGGTAATGTGTGAGATGTCTCTCAGTCTAGTTAAACTGACAGTCAAAGTTAACTATCACAGCCCTGTTTCCTGATTCATAGGTAGTCAAATGCTATCGATTTACCAGGTTCTCACATGTGAAAGGAGTAATTGAGCTCTCTGGAGCCTCCTTAATTTTCTAAAATAAGGTCACTAATCTCATTTTTAAGGGCTCCATTCTCTTGATCTGGTCATCTCCCAAATGCCCTAACTTCCACCTAATTTCCAACAGTGTCATATTAGGGCTTAGAATTTCAGACATTCATGTTGGGCATGTTGGCAAACACTTATAATCCCATCCCTTGGGAGGGTAAGCCAAGAGGATCCTGTGCACTCCAGTTCAGGCTGGGCTACATAAGCAACTTGAAGGACAGCGTGACTATGCAGCTCAGATTAGTAGTGAACCTTCTGTATTCAGCCTCCCCAGTGCTGAGGTTACAGGCCTGCAGCACCACACCTGGTCTCCATGGCAGGCATGTGGTGCTGGGGATTGAATTGCCATTCCTGCGCTTGCCTAAGTAGATGTTTAGTCCACTGAACTATCTCTCCGGACCTGAAATTAGTTAATAATAATAAAACTACACATCTACAGTTTCAAATTGTGATTAGGAAAAAAGAATGAATGGTTCCCAGCCCTCCTTTATATTACCCAGTCAGTAAGAGTCTGGTCATTACATAGCCAAGTTATTGTTTTCTTATCATGAATGGAAGAGCTGCCCCTGGCCTCATATAACTGTGCTTCTGTTCTGGTCCCTATGAGGTTCCTCAAAATTTTGTGCAATATGTAGTTAGTACAAAGATGGGCTGAGAGTAATTTTTAAAATGTCTTTAATACTGTGGTGTAATTAGTTTTAAATTAAGTAATTTGAATTTTATTATTATTATTGATACTGGGAATCCAACTCACAACCTCGTGTTACCAAGCAGGTGCTGTGCCACTGAGCTATATCCCTGGCAGAATTTTAAAATATTCATTTTTAACTACTTATTACTGGCAATTTTGTGACTTAATTTATTGGCAGTACTATGATTTGTTTCCTGAATTACTGACTTGTTTTAACAAAAAGATAAGAATTTAAATGTTTTCTGAGAATTTATAGCCCCAAATACATTAAATTTAGGCATATTGCTGATTTAGTGGAAGAAGAAAAAGTTGTTGTTTTTAAGACTTAAATCATCAAATGCAGAAAATATAAAGAGAAAGATTAATCTTAATTATATAAAATTGAAAATTAAGAAATTAATCAAATAAAGGTTAAATTGTGAATCAACAAATGGAATTAATTTTGGATAGACAGAAATACAGGGAAAATGGTTATTTTTTTATGGTTTCTAATTTTTATTTTCTTCTTAAGTGAGACTTATAAATGGAAGCATCCTGATTAGAAATTACTTTTTGAGAAGATTCAAAGATTGAATGTAGGTGAGGAGTAGAAAAGCAATTATTAAAAGTGGAAGTTCGGAAATTTTCAGAAGAGCACTTGCAAACTTTAAGATTTCGATGCCTGATGAATGCTCTTCTAGTCAGTGGGGGTTTCTGGGAAGAACGAGGTGTAGCAACAGCCAGAGGGACAGATAAGTCTCCTACTAATGAACTCATTCACTTGTGAGGTGGTACATTGGGAATGGACCTACTTTGACAAGAATGCTTTGGATCATATTTCCTTCTTTTTGATATTAAAAAATTAAATAAATAAAGAATATGGTTTCTTTGTCCACTCATCCGTTCATGGATGCTTGGGTTGTTTCTGCATCTCGGGTATTGGTGAAGAATATTGAACTGAACATGGGAGTCTAGACAGCTCAAAAAATTGTTTACATGTATCCCTGGAAGAGTTATTGGATTAAATGGCACCATTTTAAATTTTCTTGAGGAACTTCTATACCATTATCCAAAATGCTCACTCAAACCTACATTCCTAGGAATGATACTCAAGGGTGCGCTTTTCTTGTCACACCTGACACCATTTGACCGCTTTTGTCATTTTGAGAACAGCCATCCTACCTAATGTTAGTGAGGAGTGTGTATTGACATTGTATGACAAGAATTCATTTTAGGTGCTTTTTACCACACAGTGATTGTTAACCACACATTGTTATGCTTTAGATGTAAAGTGTACCCACGATTCTCATGTGTGTGGAAAGCTATTGGCTTATGGAGACTATACTCACCAATTGATTCCTTGGATGAGCTCCACAGCTGTATATGCTGCGGTGCGATGCAGCCGGATTTTAGGTGGGAGTATGACCCAGAAATGCGCAGTCTTGTCGCTGGCTCCTCCGTGGCTTCTCTCTGCTTTCTTACTTGACTTGGATGAGAAGTGCCTTTACTCAGTTCCTTTCGCCAGGCCATTTCTACCTTGGCGATAACTGACCTTGGTCTGGAATCATGAGACCAAGGAAACGTTTTGTCCTTTAAGTTGTGGACACAGGGTATTGTCTTAGTGATGGGATAAGACACCAAGTGTGATGATGGCTACAATATATGCAAACTATGATTTGTTTTCTGTTCTTTAAGCCCTGCCTCTTCGTGCTTTGTATGGGTATCCCGGGATACTCAGTATCCAGTGTCAGGGCTTTGTGTGTTCCCTGCAGGCATCTGATTCCTCAGGTGTTCATTATTAATCCTTCACGACAGCATGAAGTCCTCTCCTGCTGTGGTTTCCTCAGTTTTTCATTCATTAATTATACATTTGTGTGCCTATTGTGTTATCACAGTTATTATTCATAAAGCCATGTACAATACAGACAAGATCCCCATCTCTGACAAATTTTCATCTGGCAGAGTAAGCAGGAAAACTGCAGTGTTTTTTGTTTGTTTGTTTGTTTTGGTGGAACCGGGGATTGATCTCAGACCCTTGCGCTTGCCAGGGAAGTGCTTGTTCTACTGGGCCATCTCCCCAGCCCCTGTGGTGTTAAGAAGCATTCTTTTCACATTGCAGTGACACTGTCATGGGTTAGATTAAGACTATCCAATCCCAACAATGACTGCATTTTGGGGCTGATGATTCTGTAAGAGTTTGTTTCATATATTGTGGGATATTCAGCAGCATTTCTGCTCTCTGTTCACTGGCTTCCAGTAGCACCCAGAAGCTCCTCTCGAATGTTCACTTGAGTTCAGACCCCTGGCTGAGGCCACTCACTGGGCTCTTTTTCAAGATGTTCCCACTCTTATTCCACTCCATGGCTGTGTCAGCTGCTGCTGGGTGACTTCCTTTTCTTATTTCCACTCTAGGCAAATGCAGCTTCTTGGTGAGTATATAATTTTGAAGGTCAAAGGCAACTCATATGGTAAATAGATGCTTGCCTAGCAGGCGTAATACCTAGAAGTTTCTGCCAAATCAACTGGTTTCATTCACTGTTGCATGTATTTCACTTGAGTTCTCAGTATGGATGCTGCATATTGATAATTTTCTGTATTCTTCTGAACTTCATTCATAATGTTTATGACACTTTCTTTGTGTACTCTGTGATATTTTTGGTAAATGCACAACTTCCTGTTGGCCAATTTCTTGGAACATATCTAGTTACTATATATATATATATATATATATATATATATATATATATATTTCTTTTCCTATCAACAATACAGAGTTATTGTTACAATAAAAACGTGCTATTTGCTTTGTCAAAATAACTCTTACTTTGTACTGGCATAAAATGATGAAATCAATGAAAAAATGAAGTGTGTCATTCTTCAGAAACTAAATTCTATCTCCCTTGGTGGCTTCTTGTAGTGTTTTAGACAAGGTTGGTATTGAGTTTTCCTGTGATGGAAAATTTTAAGTAGTTTTTTCTTTAATTTTGTGACAAATTTTACAGTCTTTGATTTATAAACGCATCGAAACTACATAATCCTATTTTTAAGTGTAGGCTTTATTATTTCCTTTTGCTGGACTGGTGAGAGTGGTTCTTGTTGGTGCTTAAGTTTCATTTTCAGTAGGAAAAAATAAGTATATAATTGTAGTATAATAAGCAATAGGTAGGATATATTTAGAGTCTGGGGAAAAAAAAACCAGCATAACCTCCTCTGCTGTGCTGCTTAATTTAAGCCTAGTACTAAAAGATATTTACATGTAGGGCCAGCAAGACAGCTCAGTGGGTAAAGCAACTGCTTAGGCAAGCACAGAGGCTGGGGTTTGATTCCTGGCACCACGTGCTGCACTGGCCCCACCCATGGGCACTCTGAGCCTGTAATGGAGTCAGGATGTGGTAGCGCATGCCCATAATCCCAGGGCTGGAGATAGAAGGATCACCCTGAATTTGAGTTGCACCGTGAGACTCTGCACAAAAGAGAACAAAACAGAGAGAGAGAGAGAGAGAGAGAGAGAGAGAGAGAGAGAGAGAGAGAGAGAGAGACTTACATGTGTGGCGCCTCCCCTGGCTTGACTCAATCATTGTGTATACTTATCATGTGTGGGCATTTTGTGGAGCAGGTTCCAAATTCTCACACTCCTGCACTAAGTACATTTCAGGTTTCCTTATATTTCTTTGATTATTCAAGACAAGTGCTAAAAGAGATATATTCTCTGGAGCTAAAATGAATTAAATCATTTTCTGAGTAGCCATCACAGTGGTGGTAGAAGGAAGGCACCCAGCGACTATTCACTATTCAAGTATGGTCATTCATGTACTCATACTCGTAGATATGCACACACAAACACAGCTGCACGCGCACACACACACACACAGAGTTTTCTGCCCAGAAGTTCATTAAAGAGTTACCAAACTCTTTTAAAAATAAATTTGTGTCTTAAAAATATATATTTATTTGGTACAGGGTCTCACTATGCAGATCAGACTAGTACTGCTCCTCCTGCCTCAGCCTCCTCAGCACTGGGATTACAGGTGTGGGCTACCACACCCTGTTTCAGCGGCCAACACAGCTACTCAGGAATCCGGGGCTGGCACAGCATGTAGTACAGGGATTGAACTTGGATCTTTGAGCTTTCCATAAATTTGTATCTTAATCCTTGTATGAAATCAGTTATTTTATTCTTAAATTCCCCTGACATACAAGTGAATATACACAAGAAATGTCATCGTTGTGAGAGCTTTCAAAATTCATGAAATTTCTAAGACTGATTTTTCAAGTAGGAGAATTTTCAAGGAAAAGATTGAGAAAGGCAAGTAACCCAATGGGATCTGAGTTCTCCAAAATGTAGTAGTTTTGATAAAATTATGAGGAAAATAAGTGAAACTCTTAGCTATCCTGTAATCAATGCTCTCTAATGATCATGAGATTTTCCTTCTTTTTCTCTTATCTGCAGTATGTAACTTCTAGTAGAATTCTCATAGCTGTAGCAAAATGGGCTTGTAGCCTAAGAGAAAATGATTCCTAGGCAACAACAGATTTTACGTTTGTCTAGTCCTAAATATGGGTTATTCTAGAGTATTAAAATTTTGCTACAGATCCCCTTTTGAATTCCCCAATGTTTTTTATTTTCCTTTTTGCACATTGCCAACCCCTTTATTCTGAAATACATGAAGACAACAAAAGAATGAGATATCTAAATTGCAGATGCTTTTCCCTTTTCTTTCATTTCATTCATTTTTAATGCAGATGATGGGATCTTTGGGACTTGGAAGCATATTTGACAGCTTTTTCATGTTTACTTGGGCTGTGAGTTATGCTACAATTTGGATTTGAAGCACTCTTTCCAAGAGTAAGTCATTTGTAATCCATGCGTTTTTTAGAGCTTGAGATGTAAGGAGATTTTATTGTTTCTTACTTGTGATTTATATACTTATAGATGTATTTCTTTTTTTAAGCCAAAGGCTCAGTTTTTTACTTATTTTAGTACAACATGAAGAGCCTCATTTCTGTTTATAGTGTAATGGTGCTGAAGTTTGTGAAGACAAAAAAATCAAAGTGAAATGTCATTATTTATTTTGAAGAAATAAAAACTGTAAATACATAAACAACTTATCTGTGTACTTATGATATGAAGTCTGCCTTCAGCATTTTCTGAGAACTAGTGTGCAACATTCTGTGGTATATCCAGAAGCCTAATAAATACCTAGTGTCTGATTCTAGAAAGCAATCAATTTTGCAAACTGTTTCTAAAAACCAAGGCAAATATCATCAAGAAAACTGAACAATATTACAGTATTATAGACTCTCAGTTTATTTATTCTCCTGTAAAGTGAATTTTATTTATAGCTATTTTTCTGATTAAGAATAATTTTAAATGATATACAATTTCAATAATTGTTATCCTTTAATTTAACATTTCTATTACTGCCCTGTTGTTGTCCAACTAATTCACCTACTTGTTACATAATAAGATTTGGATACTGAGATAACAAAAATGGCCTAAATCTCTGAACATTCCTTTCTTCTTTTCCTCATGGCTCAGAGCATGGAGGACAAGACCTTCCAAAGTAGGAATCAGTTTAGTTTTGTCAAAAAGGGTATTCTATTGTCATTTAAATATTGTAGGTGTGTGAATTCAGCAAAATATTCCAATTAGTCCAGTAGTCCATAATAGTAAACAAAAAACGGGGTAAAAATGAATGACCATTTTGTATCTGTATATTCAAAATACTTAGGATATAGTAGCTGTATATACAGCTACTTTCTCTTAATTCAGTGAACAGAAAGATTTGTTCTGATAATGTTTGTGGACAGGGTATCATGTCTGCATCTTGTACAGTGAATAACCACTAAGACAACAATATACAATGTATTAATTATTGAAACTGTCCTACTAATCAGTTTTGAAACTGTCTCATTGCTATTTGTTTCTCAATAAAATTATTAAAAAAGTAGACGGTTTTACAATAAGCTTAGCAACATAATAAAACATCTTGCCAACTCTAGAGAACTTAGGAGGCTTTCTTTTCTTTCTTTCTTTCTTTCTTTCTTTCTTTCTTTCTTTCTTTCTTTCTTTCTTTCTTCCTTCCTTCCTTTCTTCCTTTCTTTCTTTCTTTCTTTCTTTCTTTCTTTCTTTCTTTCTTTCTTTCTTTCTTTCTTTCTTTTTGTTTTTTTAAACTCTTTTTGTGATTTCTTGCTATGCAGTGGCTATAATGCGAAGAGGTTGAAAAGCTGTTTAGATATTTTGTAGATGTTTGAAATTAATTCATTTCCCTTTGTTCACATGATTAAGTTCTGTAGAATTTATTCTGTTAAGTGCCAAATACTCGAAATGGATTCACTATAAAATTGAATGAAGCCTCTCTCTCTCTCTCTCTCTCTCTCTCTCTCTCTCTCTCTCTCTCCCTCCCCTGTTAATTTGGTGCTTAGCACACTACACTGATACATTGAGTTCTCCCAGAGGGTAGGGCCATACTTTGGCCAGAAATTATGTTATTTCTGGAATTCATTAGTCTATTGACAAGTTCATACAATTTTGAGTCTCAAATTTGCTAACAATGAAGCATGCAATTCTAAACTTATGCAGATGTCATATCTAAATAAATAAACAAAATTACATGAATAAGGTATAGAATATGAATCTTGCTATAACATAGAGAAAAGTTTCTCATCTTATTTCTAATCTAGGCTTTAATAATTGGCCATATATTATTCACTAATATCAGAAAGTAAGTCTATAGAAGAATATAAACTGATGTATTATCTCAGTTTATTTTTCCTCATACCTGAATTTTAAAATGAGGTCATCTGTAAGATTTTTTCATAATGGATGTTAGTTGAAAAGCAGAAAACTAATATTCATTAGTGTAATAATTAGAAGTAGCTGATAATATACCATTAACTATGTAACTATTTTGGAAATTATGAGCATTTTAAACTTTATTCTACTAAAAAGTGTTGGTGTTAGATCAATACCAGGTGAACTATTTGATGACTTCCTTTTATCTCTGGGATTTACCACATAAGAGTGGTAACTTAGAATCTCTGAACACCTGGAAAACAAATACAGGTTGTTATCATCCATGTTTTGTATTAGAATAAGCACACAGTCATTTCTGTGTTGGCACAGAAATATATCAGAAAAAAATAGCAGTTTACCTTAGTGAGGTCAGTTCATTGGCTAAAGGCCAATTTAAAGAGGTACAAAAAAAGATAACAGTTTTCTTCAGAAAAATAGAAAGTTATGATTGAACAGGATACAGCACATGAAATTTTCCACTAGAAATAATAGAAAGTCAGGTAAAATACATGCTAAAATCTATTTGGTGTCATCAAAGGTTATTAAGATAGTCAATCTCAACATATCAAGATCTCAGAAAAGAAGAATCCATAGGCAGGATTCCAAATTTATGTTATAGTTTACCGAATAATGCTATGTGCCAAATTTTACTATTGAGTGAGAAGCTGAAAATCCTGGCAGCCGGCATCTGCCAACAGCCAAAAATTAGTAGCATTTTGGCAACCAGCAAGTGTTCACTAGGAAAGTCCCAAAGCAGGCAGGATTGGAGTGGCCAACATCCAGCAGAGAAGAGAGAGGCTGAGAAATGATTCCCTCATAAAACATATTGAATTCCTGAGGTGTTTGCAGAGAGACGTTAAGACCCTAAGGAGACTATTGAAAATTAAGAAACGAGTTTTGGCACTGCAAAAGGGGAACCTACAGAAAACCTTAAAAGGCTCTTGCTTTATTTCTTGGAGAGCTAGAGAGCTTGGGCCAAAAAGTCTTAGGGAAATTGCACTACATTCTCAAATCAATACACTTCCAAGTGTCTATGCCACCATGCTTTCATCTGATCTCAAATGAACTCACTTCCTGGTTGAATAAAATGAACTGCTTTTTCCTAGGTTCCCTGAGAAGCAAAAGGATTATATCTCTGAAAAAGAGAATATAGTCAGTGGCTCTAAATGTTTTATGCACATTATTATTCAATAAAAAAATCAAAATATAAGGCAGGTTTCAATTCCTGTATATAAAAAAAAAAAACTCCAAATCTATGGCACACTACAATCGTATAACTCCAGGATTCTATGAGTTGATGTAGAAGAATTAAAAATGGGAGCCTGACCTGGGCAATCTAGTGACACGGTGAAACCCTCTCTCAAAATGAAACGTAAAAAGTGCTGAGGATATAGCCCAGTTTAAAGGTTTTGGGTTCATTCCTCAGCACCAAAACAAAACAAATAAACAAAATAGAATATATAAGAATCTATATCTATATCTATATATCTATATATAGATATATATCAAAATACACAAGCAGATAATTGCTCTAATTATAGTAGGACAAACCTAATATTGCATATTTTAAAAAATTAACATGCTCCCAAGCCCAGGCCTGGCATGTGTGTGGGAGAGCTTCTGTGTTCCCCTGTATCCACTGGATCCCTCCAGATCCAGCCCAAGCCCAGTGGCATGTAAGTGAGAACTTCAGCTGTTCGGGACCCCTCCAAACACCTCCAGAAACAGTGCAGGTCTGGCATGTGAGTGAGAACTTTCACCTCACTCGCAGGACCCCTCCAGACACAGCCCAAACCCAGGCCCTGTATGTGTGTGGGAGAGTTTCAGCAATCCCCTTTGCCCACTGGATCCCTCCAGACCCAGCCCAGGCCTGACTTGTGAGTGAGTCCTTCTGTCCTGCTCTCTGGACTCCCCCATACCCAGCCCAGGCCTGGCATACAGGCCTGGTGTGAAACTCTGCAGCCTAAGTCCCTGCACAGAGCCTATGGGCAGAATTACACAGCTAATCCAGGAGCAGAACATCTTGCTAGATGGGCACAGAGGGTTCACTTCTATGGGTTTCAGCAGGAAAAAGCTGAGCACAGCAGCCAGACTCAAGCCAGGCACAACTGGATGAATTCAAACTTGGTAGATCTGAACACAGTAAGGTGAGACACATTGTTACACCCAGATCTGTAAAAGCATCCTCACATTTTCTCTCTTGACTGAGAGAAAGGGCAAAAGGTAACTGGGATGAACTAGTCTGCCTGGAAAACACCAGGTACATCAACAGGAAGTAATCAGACAGAACTTAGGAGAACTAACTTAAATACAAATTCCCAATTTAATATCTGCTTAGCTATGCAGACATAATAATGGCTCTTTCTATCTAAAATACAAAGCCATTAGTTACAAAAGTTTGTGAACTGCTACATACCATTACCTATTATTGGTGTTCCTTATTATAGTTATGTAAATTAAAAACTATAACTGCTTTAACCATATGATCTCTCTTGGGTAAGACTTTCAGTAGGTGCTAAGGTTATAACTGCACCAAAGCTCTACACCAAAGGTCAGAGGATAGTGTTATACAAAGCGACAAAGAGAAGAAGCAAAATGAAATCTTAGGCCCTGGGCCAACCCAGAACAAGTGCAGAAGACACTAGCACAGAAGAAACTGGGAATCACACATCTAAAGTGGCTGAATTAATAGCGTCTGAAGTAAAGAAACAGCTGCAGAGAGGTATAGAGGAAATCGGATCAGAAATAAGCTCTGAAATAAAAAAGAAAGGATAATTATAATGAAAGAATTAATAATTGCTTCACAAGAAGACACTGATAAAAAAATAGAGGAGATTAGAAAAATGATAGAATCCTTCAACAACTAATATAGGAAAGAAAGAGATCACATGAAGCAGAGTCAAAGAGATAGAGAGGAACTTAAAATCTCAATCACAAGCTTGCAAAACCATTTGAGGGAAAGTGAAGACAGAGTTTCAGATCTTGAAAACGCCATAGCAGCTGGTGAAAGACAAGAAAAGATCTCTTAAAAACAACTGGGATGCAGGAAAAAAATAATTCATCACCTGCAAGATGATGCACAAGATGGACAATGTGAGATTAATAGGTATTAATGAGAAGGAAGAAGTGAACACAAATGATATAAAAAGAATATGGGCAGAAGTAATAGCAGAAAACTTCCCAAATATGGGGAAACAATCTGAAATTCAGGTAACCACAGCATAAAAAACTCCAAATAACATCAACCCATTTGAAAACACATAGGAGGAAATCATAAAAATTAGAGCAGATATTAATTCAATCAAGACAAAGAAAACAATTCAAAGAATTAATGAATCAAAACACTGGTTCTTTGAAAGACTAAATAAAATTGAAAAGCCCCTAGCTAACTTGAAAGGAGGAAAGAAAAAATTCAAATACAAGCAATAAGGAATGAAAAGGGTGTAATTACCAAAGACCTAGTGGAAAATCAGAAGATCAGCAATAGCTACTTTGAGAATCTTTAATCTCACAGATTAGAAGACACAGAAGAAATGAACAGATTCCTGGAAAGGTGCAAATTAGCAAAACTGAATCAACAAGCTATAATAACTGTAAATAACCCAATAACAACCAATGAAATATGATATATAGAAAAAACCCTACTGCCAAACAAAAGTCCAGGTACTGATGGATTCAGTTGAATTCTACAAGAAATTTACAGAAGATATAGTCCCAATACTTTCAAACTCTTCAGTGAAATTACTAATGAAGCAATCCTCCCAAAATTATTCTTGGAGGCGAGTATTATACTGATACCAAATTCAGGGAAAGACACAACTAAAAAAAGGAACTACAGGCTAATCTCCTTCATGAGCATAGATTCAAAAATCCTCATTAAAATTGTAACAAATCTAATACAGCAAATTATGAAGAAGATTATACACCCTGATCAGGTAGGATTCATCCCAGAGATGCAAAGAAAGTTCAATATGCGCAAAAATATAAATGCAATACACTGTTTCAGTAGAGCAAAATCCAAAAATCATATGATCATCTTAATTGATTTAGAAAAGGCATTTGACAAAGTCTAATACTCATTCATGTTCAAAGTACTACAGAAAATTGGAATAGATGGTCTCTATTTCAATCTGATGAAAGCCATCTATGACAACCCAACAGGTAACATAATTCTAAATGGGAAAAAACTGAAATCTTTTATTCTCATATCTGTTAGAGTACAATGATGTCCTCTATCACTTTTCCTGTTCAATATAGTTCTGGAATCATTAGCTAGTGCCACTGGACAAGACAGAGAAATAAAAGAAATAGAATGTGTAAAGAAGTTAAGCTATCATTACTTGCAGATGATATGATATTTTAATTGGAAAAGTGAAAACACTCCACTAAAAAGCTACTAGAATGAATACACAAATTCAGTAGCATAACAAGATACAAAGTCAATAGCGTACATCTGCACACATAACAAACACACTGATAGAGAAATTAAAGAAATAATACCTTTTACAATGGCACCGCAGAAAATGAAATACCTCAGAATCAATCTAACTAAAGAAGTCAAAGATCTATTCAGTGAAAATTACAGTACTCTGAAAAAAGAGATGGTAGAGGATTTCAGAAATTGGAAAGATATTCCCTGCTCCTGGATAGGAAGAACCAACATTGTGAAGATGGCCATACTCCCAAAATTGTTGTACATATTTAATGCAATCTCTACAAAATGCCACCAACATATCTCACTGAAGTAGAGAAATCAATCCTAAAATTAATATGGAACTGTAAATGACATAGAAAAGTAAAGGCAATCCTGGGCAATAAAGACAAAGCAGGAGGCACTACAATTCTTGACTTGAACTTATACTACAAAGCTACTGTTATGAAATCAACATGGTATTGGCAAAAACACAGTTCTGAGGATCAATGGAATAGATTAGAAAACACAGAAGCCACCACAAACACACTCAGCCACGTTATCTTCAACAAAAAGGCCAAACATACTCACTGGAAGAAAGATAGCCTCTTTAACAAATTGTGCTGGAAAAACTGGCTCTCTGACTGCTAAAAATTAAAAAATCACCCAGGTTTATCACCATGCTTTAAACTAAAGTCACAATGGATTAAAAATCTAAACATTAATACAGAAACACTAAATTTCCGGGAAAAGAAAGTAGGAGGAACTCTTGAGGACATAGGGTAGGCAGAGAGTTTGGGAGCAAAAATCAAATTGCATGGGTAATGCTTGAAATTAACAACCGGCACCTCCTGTTATTATGAAGTTTTTGCATGTGAAAAGGATTTACCAACAAAGTGAAAAGACAACCCAGAAATTTGGAAAAATGTTAACTCATAAGTACTCAGACAAATGTCTTTTCTCTAGAATTTACAAATATGTGAAAAACATTAGGGTATCAAAATTTAAAGACCCAACACAGAAATGGGCATCTGCGATGAACACACACTTCAGAGGATGAAATTATAGAAACGAATAAATATGTGAAAAATAATCCTTATCACTAGCCATCCATGACATGCAAATTAAAACGTCACTGAGATACCATCTCACCCTGGAAAGAATGACTATCATAAAGAAATCAACCAACAACAAACTTTGGAGAGTTTTGGTGAAAAAGCAACCATTCTCCTCTGATGGGAATGTAGACTGGTACAACCATTATGTAAATCGGTATGAAGACTCCTTAAAAAAAACCCTAGGACTGAAAATCCTATGCAATCTAGCTATCCCTGTCTGGAAATTTTCCCAGAAGAACTTAAACCATCATATCATAGTTATATATGTGAATCTATTTATAGCAGAACAATTTGTGATAGCTACATCTTGGAAGGAACCAAATACCTGTTACCCAAGGAATGGATGAAAAAGATGTAGTATTTTTATACAATGGTGTATTACTCAGCTATACAGAATGATAAATTCGAAGCCTTCATATACAAGAGAATGCCGCTTGAAGATATACTCATAAGTGAAACAAACCAGACCCATGTGTATAATGTCATATAGTCTCCCTAGCATAAGAATTCAAAAGAAGAAACAAAAACAGAATGGTATAACACAATTAAAAGAAAGTGAGAATCTAAGAATTAAATAACTAAGATAGGGTAAGGAGAAAAGCTAGGAAACATGACTTGGCAAAGTCATACATTTATATGTACAAGATGATTAAGGCAATGATCCTGAGAATCTTCAGCAGGTTTTTGAAACTAGCAGTTAATTAGTAGGATTCTCAGCCTGACTAACTATATATGCTGATACCTGTGAAATAAGCAACTATACTGATGATAGCAATGTGTAATATGAGGGCCATGCTTGAAATGCCTGTCATTCTGGTTTTCTAAATATTTAGTGGTGCTAATGTCATATCAATTACTGCTATACTGTTTTCACAAATAAATGGTTTTTTTTTAAAGGGTAATAAATGAAAACAAGAGACAAGTTAAAAAATGCCATATTACTGTCCTGCTACAACACTGTACATGGTTAGATTTCTAAATTTTTGTGTAAAAATATGTGATTGTTTATTCCTATTTTCAATGTTTTATTTTTTTTCTTCACATTCTCTAGGGATTTAAAGTTTAACATATCAATACTTGATGGAAAATACCTGTTGCATGTTACTAATTGTTTGATATTCAGAATGATAGTGAGGTTAAGCTCAGCTGCCTAACTTATAGGGTAATAATACCATTAAACTTATCTTTTGGAGGGTTAACAACTTAAGTTTGAAGACCAAAAATTAGAGAAAAAGGACTACGAGAATAGCTAACTTTTTAGCCCTAGCCATTCAAGGTCAGTTAGAACTCAGGACATAAGAGAATCTGTACTATAACATTCTGTAACTCAGTGGTGTCCCAAATTTTCTAAGCAAAGAGATCATGTGGTCACAGAGGAAAGTGATTGATGATGTAGTCTGTGGCTAAGGAAGTAACATGAAGAGTAAACATTCTCTCAGGCTTTTACAGAGAGCAAATTTGTCAAGCAATGGCTGTGATTCACCCACATGGCTGACACTGACAAAGGATCTACAAACTGTGGTACATTATTTCAGGGTAAATCCTGAGAGGATTTGACTGACCTTGGCAGATACAAAGGTTACAGTCCTTGTTATATAGGTGTTGCTTTATCTTGTTCTGAACCATCCAGCAGAAAATTATAAAAATGAGGTATGAAAAGTAAAGTCATATTAATATGCTGAGATGTAAAAGGCTCAAGTCCACAACTTCTGACACTGGACTACTGGACTATATTGGATTATTTTGCAGAAATCACACATGTATAATATTTAAATGGCAATGGAATCTCCATCTCTGACAAAACTAAACAAAAAAGGGGGATATAAATGAAGGTCCATTTTGTATTTGTATATACAAAATAGGATAGATATACAGGTACTTTCTCTTAATTCAATGAGAAGAAAAATTTTTACTAATAGTGTTTAGACAGGATATCATGTCTACATCTTGGAACTGTCCTAAAAATCTGTTTTGAAGCTGTCTCATTGCTTTTTGTTTCTCATAAAATTAATAAGAAAATAAATAAATAAAAGATAAGACTTCTAATAATCTATCCTCAATATTGCAGAAAAAATTAATATGCTAAGTTCTTGACAAAGGTACTTTAAGTGCAGTGACACCAAAAGGCCAAAAACAATGATGCGTGGTGCAAAGATGGTCTCTCAATTGAACAAGCAAAGTATCTCAATTAAAAGACATGCAGTGCTGGGGAGATAGCTAGTGATAATGGATTTCCTTGTATCCAGTTTTAGGGTTAAAGCTCTTGGTTTCTCTCTATTTAGAATGATGTTGGCTGTTGGTTTGTCATAGATGTCTTTTATCAGATTGAGAAAAAACCTAACTATTCCAATTATCGGTAGAGTTTCTTTATCATGTAAGAGTGTTAGATTTTGTCAAAAGTTTTTTTTTTTCTGTGTCTACTTAGATGATCACGTGGTTTTTGCTTTAGCCTCTGTTGATATGGTGTATTACATTTATAGATTTGTGTATGCTCAACCATCTCTGCATCCCTGGAATGAATCCCACCTGATAATGGAGTATAATCTTCCTGATGATTTCCATGAGGTAATATTTTATTCAGTATTTTTGCATCTGTGTTCACTAGGGATATTAGACAATAGTTCTGTTTTTGCTTGGGTCTGTCTCTGGTTTTCATGTCAATGCAATGCTTGCCTCCAGAAATGAGTTAGGGGGGCTGGTGAGATAGTTCAGTGGTCTAAAACATCTGTGTAGGCAAGCGTAGGCAAAGCACAGGAACTTCAGTTCAATCACCAGGCCTTCCCCAGGATGGGCTGAGCCAGGCACACACAAAAAAGTAAATAAATACATAAAAATAAAATAATTCAAAAATGAGTTATGGAAAATTGCTTCCTTTCGAATTTCTGTGAAGATTTTGAGGATTATTGAAATTAAATCTTCTCTAAATGTCTTACAGAATTCACCTGTGAATCCACCAGGACCTGGGATTTTCTCTGATAGTAATTTTTCTTTTTTATTGCATTTTCAATTTCGTTGACTGCTATTGGGTTATTTAGAATTCTTACATCTTCTTGATTCAGTTTTGGTGATTTGTAGATATTTGAGAATGTGTGCATTTCTTTTGTGCTTTCCATCCTATGAGAGTAAAGTTTTTTTAAAGTAGATATTGATGACCTGAGTTTCATCATGATCTGTAACAATTTTTTAAGTTTTTAATTTTTTTATAGATTTAGTACAGGGTCTACAGCATCTTGCTGCACAGATCAGACTTGTAGTGATCCTCCTGTTTCAGCCTCCCAAGCACTGGGATTACACACACAGGCCACCACGCCCAGTCTCATTCAGAGCCATGTCCAGCACAGCATATGGTCATCTGTAGCAATTTTACCATTTTCATTTCCTTTTACTCATATTTGAAGTTTTTCTTTTCTTTTTTACTCATGTTGGCTATGGGTTTATCAATTTTATTTAATCTTGAGAAGAATTAATCCTTTGATTCATTAGTTCTTCCTACTGTTTTCTTTGTTTCAGGTTAATTAATTTCTTCTCAGGTCTTTATAATCTCCTTCTTTCTTTGGGATTTCCTCCTCTTGTTTTTCTAGAAGCTTAACATGCAATATTATTGTATTTATATGTCCTTGTTCTGTGTTCCCAATGTGAGGGTTCATAACTATAAATTTTGCTCTGAGGACTGCTTTCATTGCATCCTACAAGTAACAATAAGTTGTATATGAATTTTAGTTGGATTTTTAGACAGTTTAGTATTTTCTTTAATTTCATCTGTGACCCATTGGTTGTTCAGGAGTCAACCATTTAGTTTCCAGGCATTTATACAGCTTTTGCAATTTCTTTTGTCTTTAATTTCCATTTTCATTGCTCTATGTTCAGATAATATGCATGGGATAATTTTAGTTCACTTGCATTTACTTATCCATGTTCTATGGGCTAGTGTGTATTCTATTTTAGAAAAAGTCCCATGTGCAATTGAAAAGAATGTGTATTCAGATGTTGTTGGGTGGAACACTCTTTAAACATGTACTAAATCCATTTGTTCAAACTTTGGTTCTGTTCTACCTCTTTGGAAATTTTTGTCAAGTTGATCTGTCTCTTTGAGACAATGGGGTGCTAAATTCCCCTTTTAAGATTGTGTTATTGGTTATTTGGGTTTTTCATGTCCTTTACAATTAGTCCCATATAGTTGGATGCTCCCATATTTTGTGTGTACATGTTATGATTGTCATCTCTTTCTCTTTAAGTTTTCCCCTAACAAGTATGTGGTGATCTTATTTATCTTGTTTGATAATTCCTTATTTGAAACTCACATTATCTGGGAACAGAAGAGCTATCCCTGCTTCTGAGTTTCTAGAGCATGGAGTATTGTTCTATAACCATTCACTTTTCTATTGAATGTATGAATTTCCCATTGAGTTAAATGAGTTTGTTGTGCACAGCATACTGCTGGAATTTTTTTCTGACCCATTCTTTCAGTCTATTTCTTTTAATTGATGAATTGAGGCTATTTACACTGGGGTTGTAACTTATATGTATTGATTTATCTTTGTTATGTTATTTCCTACTGTTGGTTCCCTACCTTTCCTCTGTGCTTAATTTCTTGCCCTTTCTTGTGGTTTATTTCTATTGTCGTTCATGAAATTGTGATAGTTTTTATCCCTTTTTAGAATATCTTTCAATACTCCTTGTAGGGTGGATTTGGCAGTCATAATTTTTTTAATTTGTTCTTTGTCATGGAAGTATTTTACTTCTTCCTTAATTTACTAAGAATAGTTTAGCAGAGTAAATCGATCTGGTTCAAAGCTGTTTCCTTCTAGAATTAGAAATAGTTCACCCCAAGCTCTTCTTGACCTGATGGTTTGTGGTGAGATATATGCTGTGATTTTTTTTTTTTAAATAGGCATAAAGAATTATATAATTCTTTTTTTTTCTTTTGAAAGTTTTATTGATAAACATATAGCAATGAGACAGTTTCAAATAAAATCGAAAGTACAGTTTCAACAAATAATACACTGCATATATTCTTCTTAGTGGTTAATTGCTGTACAAGATGCAGACTTGTGA
>NW_004524596.1:4118530-4138053 GCF_000260255.1 Octodon degus | reverse complement strand
TCTCCGCACACTCACCGGACCTGGGCTAGGACTGGGTCTGGGGGCTCCCGGGACTCGGCAGAAAATCCTACTTGGCGGGCGGGTTGGGGGAGGCACTGCAGAGTGGTGGGGGGCGGCCCGCGGGGCTGGGAGAGGTTCCGGCCCACGCTGCACCTGGGCTGGGACTGGTCCCGCCGGCGCAGGGTAGCAAAAACTCCGCACACTCACTGGACCTGGGCTAGGACTGGGTCTCTATGCTGTGATTTTGCTGGGCTTTTCTTTATGATTTTTTCTTTTCTTTAATAGCTTTCAGTATGTTTTTCTTGTGCTGACTTTGTTGGATCTTCATTATTATATGTTTGGGTTTATTTTGATTGATGCTAATTCGAGTTCTATATGCCTAATTATGTGTATGTCAGCTTTTCCCCCATGCTTGGGAAACTTTCTGCTATTACTTTTGCAAATAGTCTTTACATATCATTTTCTTTGACTCCTTCTTTTCCATTGGCATCTATCAGTTTTATCCCAGTTCATCCTTGCAACATCTTGTAGTGGTTAAATTATTATTTCCTTGTTCCATCCCATTTTTAAGAGATCTTTGTCTTCCTGATTACTAGCTCCAAGGAAGTATTTAAAGTCTGAAAGTCTATGTTCAGTATCATTCAAACTACTTTGCCAGTTTTTAATAGCATTTTAAATTTACTGGCTATCTCTTTGAATATATTTCTTACATTGTATTTCTTTCCTATATTGTTACTTCGTGGTTTCCATTATTTTTCTATGCTTCTCTATTTTTTTTTTTTTATCAATCTCTTCTTTAGACATACTCAGCAATTCTTCCATTATGGGTATCCTTTCTTTTTTTCTTGAGAGATTATTTCTGATCTGATTTCCTCTATATCTTTCCGGGGTTGTTTCTTTACTTCAGTTGATAACATTTCAGAGGTTTCAGGTGTGATTTCAGGTATGCAACTTCCAATTTCTTCTTTACTGATATATCTTAGACTTGTTCTGGGTCGGTCAGGGTGCTTGGATTTCATTGTATTCTTTTCTTTTTTCTTTTTTTATTTCAGAAAGTACTTTTTATTTTGATTTTTGTGATAATCCTTATGAAAATGTGATAGTAGTTAACAATATCATTACTATCAAGGATACTTTAGGAAGAGTCTGTTCTTCAGGGATATCTTCAGTGTGTCAGAGATTCTTAGTTTGTGTCTGTCTCGATATTCTTCCTTTCCAATTAATTGAGGGTGGGATTTTGGTTTCTGTTTAGCACTGTCCTCTGTCTTTATGTGAAGGGCTTTGGTTATTACCCCAGCAATTTCAAGTATTTTAAAAATAAATATGTTATCCTAGCTACAGTAGTACAATTAGAAATAATAACATCAAGCAAAATTTAGAAAAGTTGAACATCTTTGGACTATCGCTTTTGTACTTTTTTAAAAGGAACTAGTATTTTTTTAAAAGAAATTATTCATTCATTTGTTTATTTGATACAGGGTCTGCTATGCAGCTCAGACCTGTAGTGATCCTCCTATCTGAGCCTCTCCAGTTTTAGGATTATAGGCCTGTACCACCATGCCTTGTTTTTGTGGCCACCACATTTTGCCCAGGGGCTGGCATGGCATGTGGTACTGGGGCTCAAACCCAGGTCTTTGCACTTGGTAAGCAGATGTTTAGATCATTGAGCTATCTCCCCAGCCTCTAGGTTTTGTAGTTTAGATGATAGGAACAAAATCTTTAGGTTTGTAACTGAATAAATCGTAAATTGAGAATTTACGTGCAAAGTGTTTCTCATTGTTAGAATGAATTTACCTCAGGTGCTTCACTTTATGTGGGGAGTTGGGCCAGACAACTGGATTTATCCAGCCAAGCTATATACCCAGAGTTCCACACATATCCATGCCAGTCCTATGCTCAGGAGAGTGCCCTTTCTTTCTTTCTTTCTTTCTTTCTTTCTTTCTTTCTTTCTTTCTTTCTTTCTTTCTTTTTTTCTTACTCTCTCTCTCTCTCTCTCTCTCTCTCTCTCTCTCTCTCTCTTTCTCTTTCTGTTTTTATTCTTTGTCTCTTTACTTTTTCCCTACTTCCTGAATATAAAAATGCTGTTATAAAAACATTTTTCTTTCTTATTTTCTCTTTCCTTTTTCCTTAATTTGTGTTTCTTTTCCTAGTCCAACTTTATCATTCAAAATTATTATTTCTTAATTTTCCTTAGTTATTGAGGGTTGGGAATTTCTTAAACAATGAGATATATGTTCATATATAATAGGTTCCTCAATGTTGTCCTATTTGTTTATTTATTTATTGGATACAGGGTCTCACTATGCAGTTTAGACTCACTGACCCTGTTGTCTCAACCTCCCAAATGGTGGGATTCCAGGGTTGTGACATCATGCCCAGTTTTCAGGCCAGTACAGTATGTAGTACTGGGGATCAAACCTGGGCCTTGTGCCTTCCAGGTAGGTGCTTAGATCACTGAACTATCTTCCTACCCCACCTCTTTGTTGTTCTGACCAGTAGTTTTCATAACTCACCAAGCAGTACTACAGAAGTAAACCTCATGCTGTGGAGAGAGTGAGTGAGGGCCTGCTTGCTGAGTCACACCCAAAACCAAGGATGTATTTGGAGAGAAAGTTACTAATGAGATCTCTATAATCTTGGCAGAGCTTTCTGTCCCTAATGATTTATAATCTTCAGGACGAAATGCAAAAATAAAGAGAAAATAGGATAACAAGGTTTTCATAGTAATTTATAATTCCCCAAAAGCTAATTACACAGACACTGAAGTTGGTGAAATTTGAGACAAAAACACAGTCAAAAATTAATAATTAAAATTATTATAGATAGTTAAATTAAAATTAATTAACTAAATCTGGCATTTAAAGAAGATGCAAATAAATAGCTGAAGGAATTTGGGAAAACAGTGCAGAATATAAAATCATACTTTAGTAAATGAGTAGAGGTTATAAAAAAAGGAATTGAGTAGAAATACTAGAAATAAAAAAGTTAATTAAAAGTCTTGATGGAGGGTAAGATCAATCAGAAGACAAGGGCTAAGGATTTGAAGATAAGATGCATGTAATAGAACAGCAATAACAGAACAAGACAAAAAGACAAAAATAAAAAAATCCAAAGAAACAGTGAAAAGATGACAAAAGCTCTTAGATAAGTCTAATAACTTAAGGACCATCAGACTTACCCTTGTACTCTAAACAGAGACCCATTTCACTTAATTTTTTTCTGAAATTATTGCAGAAAATTACCCAAATCTGCAGCATGAAATGAATATCCAGATAAAGTAAGCATTTAAAACCAAAATGGGCATTTAGAACCCCTAATATAAAAGATATATTTTGACTATTGTATCATTTTTGTATGATAGTCAAATTGCCAGAAACTCAGAAAACAATGGATGTTAAAATCTGTTAGAGACATGTATCAAGTCATCTACAAGGGTACATTGAGCAGAATAACAGCAGATTTCTTGCCACAAACCTTAAAATCTAGAAGAACTCGATATAATATATTTAAGCCCTATAAAAAGAAATAATTGCCCATCTACTTTGTATTATCTTGCAAAGTTATTCAAAACTGAAGGAGAAATAATTATACTTCATGATAAGAATAAACTAAAAATTTTAACCAAGCCAGAACTAGTAAAAGTTTGTAAGAGAATATTAAAAAGGGACAAGAAATACAACATTCATGACATCCAGAAAGAAAATAAACTACATTAATGAGGCACAGAAAAAATAAGAAAATGCTATTATTTCTTTTTTTTCTCTTTTTTCCCCATAATTTTATTGATAAACAAATAGCAATGAGACAGTTTCAAATCAAATTGGTAGGACAGTTTCAATAATTAACACATTGCATACATTCTATTTCAATACATGCATAGAAATCTTTCAATGAAATTTAGCATTTTTTCTTGATGAAACTTCTTAACAAATTAGGGATAAATAGGATACACCTTAGCAGTGGCAAAGCTGTATGGCACACCCATAACTGTCATCATGTTCAACAATTTAAATTTGAAAGCACTCCCTCCAAGATAAAAGACAAGGATTCTGACTTTTGCCCTTCTGGTCAATTTAATACTGGTAAGAACAGTATATCATTACAAACAAGGGTTTATTCAGGAAAGTAGATTTGTGTGAACCTTCAAAATCAGTTATAAAACAGAATAATGGAAAAGAATTTATGAAAATTTGCATTGAAATTATACTGGATGCTATCATATTGAATATTAAATACAATATTTGGAAAATATTAAATTTCCATAAGATTTTTATTTATTCTGATCCTTTGATCTTCAAGTCTGGATATTTTTTGCTACCATGATGCTGATTTTATCACAGAAGCTTTGTAGTACAATTTCAAATCAGGGTTTGTGGTTCTAAATGAATTATAGTCCTAGTTCCAAATGAATTTTAGGACTGCTTTCTTTAAGATTTGTAAAGATCATAACAGTATTATGATTGGACTTGCATTAAATCTCCATAACAATTTTGGGAATATGACCATTTTCATTATGCTGTTCTTTCCTATTCATGAGAAAAATGATATCTTTCCATTTTCTGATGTTCTCTTAAATCTCTTTTTATAGAGTGCTCTAATTTTCAATATATAATCTTTATTTCATTTGTTATATTTATTTCAAAATATTTCATTTTTTGAATGTTATTGTAAATGGTGTGGTAATATTTGTTTCCAGGAATGATTTTGGAAGTGTTACTTCTTTTTAATTTCCTTAAAGATTTTCAGCATAAGTGGCATTAGTTTTTCTCTAAATTTCTTGTAGAATTCAGCAGTGAATCATCCATGACTTACACATTTTTTTGTCAGTAAGATTTTGATTACATTTTCAATTTCATTGGCTCATAAGCTATTTAGAATTGTTGTATCTTCTCGAGCTACTCTGGCAATTCAATGTGTCTAGAAATCTGTTCATGTCTTCTTTATTTTCCATTTTATTAAAGTAAGGGATCTCTACATAGGTATTATTAATCTCGGTTTTTGTAGAATCTGTTGTGATTTTCCTATTTTCATTCCTAATTGCTTTAACATATTTTTTTTCTTTTCTCTTTTTAGTGAGGTTGTCTAATAGTTTATCAATTTGACTTATTCTTTCAAACAACCAACCTTTAATTTCATTGATTCTTTACCATGATTCCTTTGTTTCAACTGCATTAATTTCTGCTATCTATAATCTCTTCCTTTGTACTGGTTTTGGGTTTTAGTTGTTCTTTTTTTTTTTTTTAGAAGTTTTAGTTTTAAACATTAAGTAGTTTCTTGGAGCTTGTTCTGTTTGTTGTTTGTGAGAGTTCATCCCTATAAATTTCTGTCTTAGAACTGCTTTCATTGTGCAAATCCAAATACACTCAGGCAGTTATCTTTGATAAAGGGTCCAAATTTGTTTACTGAAAGAAAATACCTTCAATAAGTTGTTCTGGAAAAATGTTGTTTCCACATACTGAAGATTAAAACTAGATCCATATCTATCAACACATACCAAAGTGAAGTCAAAATGGACCAAAGATACAAATATTAACACAGAAACACTAAATCTAGAGGGATAGAAAATAGGTAGAAGTCTTGAAAATTTAATTGTAGGCAGAGACATAATGAACAGGACCCAGCTTACATATGAAATACTACAAAGAATCAACCGATAAGATGCTACCTTAATGAAAATCTTTTTCACAATAAAAGAAATCACCTACAGAGTGAAAAGACAATATGGAACAGGAAAAGTATAGCCAGCTGTCCTTCAGACAAAGGACTTTTAACTATGACATATAAAGATTGAAAATTATGAACTCCCAATTAAAAATCCCTATCAAAAAGTGAGCATCTGAGACACAGATGTACACTTCTCAGATGAAGAAATACAAATGACAAATAAATACATGAAAAAATGTTCAACATCATTGGTCCTCTGAGAGATGCAAATTACAGCAATACTCAGATTCCATCTCACCCTAGAAAGAATGGCTATGATAAAAAAAATCAGCTAACAACAAATGTTGGTGGAGCTGTGGGGAAAAAGGAACCCTTCTTCACTGTTGGTGGGAGTGTGGACTGGTGCAACTACTGTGGAAATCAGTGTGGAGATTCCTCAAAAAAGTAAGATTAGAGATCTCATTCAACCCACCTATTTCCCTCTGAGTATCTTCCCAAAAGAATTAACATTGTGCCACAGTGACTTGTTTGCACTCATGTTTATAGCAGCACAATTTGTAATAGCTACATCTTGCAAACAAACCAAAGGCCCATCCACTGAAGAATGAATTTAAAAAATGCATTTTTTTAAAATCAAGAAGTAGTTCCAGTCATAAAGGATAAACTTGAGAGCACTGTAGGTAAATGAATGTAAGTAAAGATCATACTCAAGTGAAATAAATCAGACTAATGTGTGTAAACATCATCTAATCTCACTAGTGTCAAAGCTCAACAAGTAAATATTTAGAGAGTAATTATCAAAGCTGATCCACAAGGGAAGAGAAAATTAAATACTATCAAATACGTATACTCAATGCTCAACCCTATGTTCACAAACTTATGTTCAAATGACTTCACTATTAGTATATTTCAATCATCCAAGAAACAACTTTTGTGTATACAAATTATAGGAAAGAACAAAATATGACATGGAGCTATTGCTGCTAGTAAATTAATACCTAAAAAATCATTTGTTCACAAAAAGGAAAAAGAATATAGGCAATATGGTAATGTACAGATTATACAGAATTAAAAAAGGACAACATCACGATGAGATGGAGAGTTCTTTACCTAAAGGAGACTATATTTAATTTGTAACAGTTCATTAACATAATTGACCAGATTAACTGACAAAGAATATTATATGATCATTTCAATAATCTCATGAAAACCTTGCTGAAAACTCATAATAAATAAGCAAAACAATTTTGTGATATAAGATACATTATGCCATAAAATTAAATTATTGATTCATTATTGCATATTATTTCTCAAAGGACATAGTTATATTGGGCATTTTTTGACCTGAAAATATTAATTTATCTATCTATTTATTTATATTTTAATTTTCTAAGAACACATAATGCTAATAGAGAAAAACAGGATTAAAAATTATACAAAATGTCACTAAGCAAAGTTGATCTGAAAAAATTTAAAAACAAGTAATTCTATCTCTATTTCTAGAACACTGTTGCTCTTTCAAAAATTCTAACAATATCTTGCTTATTTTCTTTTTGTACTGCTTCTATTTTCTAGGAATAAAAGATATAAATCTCTTTGAAGGAAAAAACTTCTTAATTTTCTTTTCTTCTTTTGTTTTATTTTTCTAAATATTTATCAAAATTATTTTCCTTTCTAAAAATTTTCTTGTGTTTAATACATAAAATCTATGTTCTAATGGAAAAATAAAGGACCCAGGTGTCATGTCAAGTAGAAAAATTATTTGACTCCTTTCTCATTGATGATGTTCACCTCATGAGTTACATTTAATATCTTTGTGTCTATAATCTGTCATGCTTGAAAGATAATATCTCTGAATGAAAATTTCCTTTACATTTAAGAAGTGACCACAGCATTATATTCTGACTAAACAAAGTGCACAGCCTTTGTTGTACAGGGACATATGGATACAATAGTCCCTCACTATTTTACAGTTCTACTTTCATGGACTCACTTGTTTCGTGGGTTTCAAATAATGTTAGTATAAATATCCCAGACTTTTCTCTATATCATGGGATTTTTCAATATTGTACAGTATATGTATTTTGTTAGATTTACATAGGTTTACGCGTTTAGAAAATGGTTAAGAACATTAGAAATGCTGTAAAAAGTGTGCAAAGGATTTATAAAGCCTTAAAATATATAAATACTAAAACAAAAATAACATCACCACTTCGCTGATTTTCACTTAGAGAGGGGGGTGTCTGGAACTTAACCTTCGCAGTAAGTGAAGGACCACTGTACAGACAACAGGTAAAAACAGTGGGCAAACAATGTAGCAGAGAAGATGAAGAGAAAAATCTGAGGTTCCACTAGAAAGCATTAGATTTAAATGAATTTCGAAATGTGCAGCATAATCTAAAGTGCTCAGAAGTTAAGTGAGCTTGAGTCATGGAAAGATACAGCTAAAAACAGATGAAACATTGAAAGTAGAAAATGGCACTACTGAAGCCAAGTCTTTACCTTCATCTAGCACAATCAGATGGTTCTCTGTCTTCTACTTGGCAGAGGATAAGAGGTCTGTTCTCAGGAGACATCGAGTTTTAGGAAAGAATATATGCTTAAGCGTGGCATGCTGCGCTTACTTTCCAGCTTTCCTTCTGAACTAAAACAAAGACTTAAATGTCCAAACACCTCTACAAACTCTGTTTTCCAAGAGGGGATTTTTACTTTCTTTTCTGGTAGACTGACTGTCCTAGCAAAGCACAAAAGAAAATAAAAACTGTACAAACAAAGAAAAATAGACATCCAGCAATGTGGATGGCTTGGGTAAAATCTCCACTGCACTTCTATCATTACAATGATGTTCAGTGATGTATTCACAGACCTCAGGTGTCTAGAAGCCTCCGTGTTTTGTTCTCACATGTGCATGGTCAACAGATCTCCAGATATTTGAAGAAAGTCTCTACCATGGGTAGCAGAAAATGAAGTGAAAGAGAAATATAAATGGTGCACAGGAAACAGGTAACACACAGAAAGAGATAAACAAGAAAATGAATGGAGCAGGAGATGTAATAGAAAATAGGGGATTCAAAAAGGACAAAGCAATGGGGAAAAAGAGAAAATTATACCAAGAAATATTCTTAAATACTTTACATAACTGGCCCATGTTTCTTTTGGTGAGGAGAAAGAAGACATAGAGAAGAGAAAGAAATGAGGAGAAGGTGGAGAAAAAGAAGGAGGAAGAGGGGGAGGAAGAAAAAAGAGAAAGAAAGAAGGGAAAGAAAGAAAGAAAGAAGAAGAAGAAGAAGAAGAAGAAGAAGAAGAAGAAGAAGAAGAAGAAGAAGAAGAAGAAGAACAACAACAACAACAACAACAACAACAACAACAACAACAACAGGAACTAAAGCTAAAAGTAAAAATAAAACTATAACTAGAATAAAATATCAATCTAAAGTCCAATAAGCTGAATGGAATCAATCTGTACCATAGAATACACATAAAATTTAGAACAGCATGGAAAAGAAAGGGCTCCTAAAACTCCTAAAAACTTTCACAAAAAACAAATTTGCATAACGTATGTGTATTTTTAAATGTATGAAAAGTACATGACATAAGATCCTTGAACATTTCATAGAAAAAAATAGGACCAATGTGAAATTTTTTGTGTATGTTCCCATTTGAACCAAGGACTCAAATGGTAAATCTCTGAAATTTCTTTCCACTTTACTACTTTTTAGAAAGTTAGTGTAGGATATATGTAACTAGTATGAGTCAGTGATTTCAGAAAATAAAAAATGGGAATCAACCCAGAGGAGGTTTGAAAACAATTTCCCACATGAAAGAAAATCCCATGGTGTAAACTGTGTGGAAAATTAAGCAAGAACTTGATCCAGATTGGGCAGAAGTGGACAGTGCAAAAAAGAATAGTCGCAAAAGAAAGAAAAAGGTTCAAACTGATAAATAGAAGCTTACTTTCAATGAAACTGTTAAAGGAAGCTAGAAAATGTATTTAGATATGTGATGAAAATTAACCAAATTAAAAATTAAACTGTAAGTAGTTACAGGAAAGGTAAAATTTTTTGAGGTGATTTTCATAGATTATTGACTTAATCAAAGGGGAAAAAATTGTTTGCTGGATGTGAATAAGAAAAATTGGAAGTAAAATTGTTGGCTACAGTGTCACATAATTATTTTATAGCATTGAGTGGTATGTCCTAGATAGCTTTACAAGAATAGTGTTTATAAAATCAAACTATTTGCATTTATAACTTTGCCATAAAAATAAGTCATGATAATAAGAAAGAAAATAATAGCTTATAAATTATGTAGAGATAATAACTTTTTTTTATTAACCAGGATAAATGGTTTTTATTCAAAATTATTTTAAGGAAAAATTGCAGTTTTTATCTTGATATACTTTATGTTATAAGTTTATTTTATCATACAGTAAGAAATATTTTGTATACTTTTGTTTTTTTTGCAGAACCCAGGATTGAAGTCAGAATCTTCCGCTTGCCAGGGGAGTGCTTATTCCACTGAGCCATCTCTAGGCCTCAGTAAGAAATATCTTTAATATCCTTCACTTATGTAACCCACTGAATATTTTATAGGTCAAAAGTTAATTCATTTATGAACAATTGAGCCTAGAAATTAACTGTTTTATATAATAATCACAAATAACTATTTGCTTGGTGTTAATATACATACAATGAATTTTCCATGTACTGAAATTACTAAGTAAAGGAAAAGATGACCATGCTTTTTGTGGTATTTAGCACACCAAGACAATATGGTTAGAATAATCTATCTTTCATTTGTGCTCTTCACAATAAACCTTGATTTATGCATCACAGTATAGTAAAACAGGTTTTTATTTCTCATTTATAGTTAATCAGGACCTTGTACTAATAGCTTTTTCATGATATATATGAAGAAGATAATCTTAGCTGCAGTTAATTTATCATAATAAGTGATCTCCACACTGATTTCCATAGTGGTTGTACCAGTCTGTACTTTCACCAACAGTGGAGAAGGGTTCATTTATCTCCACAGCCCCTCCAACATTTGTTATTGGCGGACTTCTTGATGTTAGCCATTCTTTTTGAGGTGAGATGGAATCTCAGTGTTTTAATTTGCATTTCTTGAATGACCAATGATGTTGAACATTTTTCATATATTTATTTTCCAATTTTATTTATTGCTCTGAGAAGTATACAGTCATCTCAGATACCCATTTTTGGATTGGGTTTGTTGGAAGGACTGTTGGCTATAATTTTTTCCCAGTTTGTGGGTTTTCCTTTTACTCTGTTGGAGATTTGCTTTGAAGTGCAGGAACTTTACAAAAGGATGAAATTCCAGTTGTTGATTCTTTTTTCTTTTTCTGAACCAGGGATTGAACTCAGGCCCTTGTGCTTGCCAGGGAAGCACTTATTCCACTGAGCCATCTCATCAGCCCATGTTGATTCTTTGTAATATTTCTTGTGCAGTTTGTTTTTTGTTCATAAGCTCTCAACCTACCTCTATGTCTTTAAGATTTTTACCTACACTCTCCTTCAGATTTAGTGTTTCTGTTTTAATATTTAAATATTTGATCTATTTCGACTAAAAACTTCATACAACAGCAATACATGTGTATCCTCCATGTTCATAGCAGAGTAATTCAACATAGGTAAATTCTTTAAACAACTCAGATGCCCATCATCTGAAGAATAATTAAAGAAGATGTGGTATTTTTACATAATGGAGTATTATTTGGCTATAAAATAGGATAAATTTTACGTTTCTTTGGGTAAATGAATGCAACTAGAAAACATACTCTTAAGTGAAACAAATCAGACCTGCATGTTCAAATATCACATTGTGTCCTTAGTGTGAGAACCTGAAAGAGAAAAAGTAGAATCTGAAGGGTAAAATAGATACTAGGAAAAGGGAATGAACTTATTCAAAAGGAAAGAGTTACTGAGTTGAGGAGAAGGACAGGAGAGGAAGTGAGGGAAAGAGGTTTATGTATGTAATCAGGATGGTTTGGACAACTGTACTGTGCAGTTCTGCTAGTCTATGGAAAGGAACAAATAATATTTAATTTGTTTTGTTACCAAAAGGTGACACAAATGTTAATTATTTGTACTTTTGTTTTCTTAGTTTCTTTCTTCCTTCCTTTCTTTCTTTCTTTTTTTTCTTTTTTGCAGAACAGGGGATTGAACTCAGACCCTTGCGCTTGCCAGGGAAGCACTTATTCCACTGAGCCATCTCCCTGGCCCCCGTTTTCTTAATTTCTTATACGTTTGTCTTTTTTTCCTTCTTCCAATTTTACATGCTTATATCTGGTAATATGAATAACTGGTTGGAAGACAACACTATGTATTACAACACTGTGAAATTTATATTACTTTGTTAACGGAAATTCTGTATCCTTTATAATTTTTTCTGTTTTAATTCTAATTAATAAAATTAATTTAAAAATAACCTTAGCCAGGTGTGGTGGAACACACCTATAATCTGGACACTTGAGTGTCTGAAGCAAGAGGATGGCTATAATTTCAAGGCCAGCCTAGGCAACATAGTGAGTTCAAGGCCAGTCTGAATTGCATAATGACAAAAAAGAATAACTTAGATTTGTTTTCTTTATGTATACTACATATTCACACAGAGGTCTATTCTAAAGGATCAGATTACAAAATTTCTAAAGAATTTAAGAGAAGTGTTGCTCCAATTCACATTGTTATAACTGGCTATGAATATTTTAGTCTAGAGTACAACATTGAAGTACATGATATTCTGTTCCCTTGGACATTTCCTTTGAGGGATTTAAGTTTCCCATTGAAATTAAGGATGAAATCATTGTAGGCCGACATCTATTGCCAGAATGCTGGACATAATCAATAGATCTCAGTATAACAAAGAAGAAATCAGTACATGTTCAAGTTGTTTATATAAAGTTTTAAATGAAATTTATTTTTTTGTGATATAGGTGCATTTAGGAAGATTACTAAATGCTAACTTAATAAAAGCTATAGCTATATGGAATTTTTAAAAACGTTATTTTAAAAAGAATTGGACTATGTGAATTTTCTTTGAAACATAAACAGAATAAGAATAAGGGAATACTAAAAATGATACAAAATTTTGAAATAATATAATTGAAATTAGTAATGGTTATTATATTGTATATTTTATCTTCAAAGAGGTTTCTATTTTTAAATGAATAAACCAGAAAGGTTAACTTTGGTTTCCCCCATACTTTTCATAACTAACTTCTATAATATTTTATATCTATCTTATTATGCTTCCTTGATTACTTTGAGCTCACTAAAGGAGCTCACTCCACAGAGATCCTTATCTAAAAAACAAATACAACCAAGCATAGGCAGCACGGCCTTCATGGCTCAGATCTTTCTCCAGTATATATGCCACTTTCCTCTAAGTTTATAAATGGTCCATGCAACTATAATTAGAAATTAACTATACCCAGAATTCCTTAAAAAAAAAACTAAAGGGTTGAGCTTATTTGGTGCTTCTAGTTTTTTAGCATATGTTATTTTTTTTTTTAATTCTCTCTGGCTTTCATTTCGCTATAGAGAAAACCAAGGAGAATATGCTTGCTTAATAACATTATAAGAAAAAACAACACTGAAATCAATTTTACTATGTTCTGTGCATTTGAAAAGTATAATTTTCATTTTGCCTGTATAGAAAAAAGAAATGCATTCTCTCTTGAAAGGTATCAAAATGTCTTTTGAAATACAAATGCAACTCAAAAAAAAAAAAAAAAAACAAACAGTGAAATAGTAAACAATGAAGGGCTTATTTTGTAAGTCAAGTGGATTTATCTTCTTCTATAAACTCCAGTTAAAGGAGCCAGATCACACTACCTACATTGCACTTAGGTGATCCTAATAATAAAAGAAGAAAGGATTTAAGAATTTCACCATAAACCCAAGTGAATGCAACATTTTTCAGGAGGAAAAATTTTATATCTTATTTATACACCATTTTTAATTCTAAGTATTAAAAATAATATAGTTACAATCTTTAAAACATAATCTGTGGTGTTACAAGTTATATAAGGACATCCAATATGGATTTATGCAATATTCTCAACAAGAAACATTAAATTATAAAAATAGGTAATTTGATTTTTATTTGATTAAATAGATATGTATCTTAAATTTTGGTGTATCCACTTTAATAGGAAAAAAAATTCTCAGATAAACTTTTACCTTATAAATGGAGAAAAGTCAGCTATATAACTTTTTAAAATTAAAATTTTGGGTAATCTGGAACTTACTTTAGGATTGATAAATTAACACATAACTTTTGTTTCTTATTTGTGTATCTAGAAATTTTTACTGTGCATTTAAATCTTTGCAAACTTTTCAAAATATAGTAGCTGAGGTTTCTAAATGAGGGAAAAACTCATTACTGGAATTTGTAGGTTAAAAATAGTTCTAAATAAGGCAATGATGTCCACAGTCACCAATCTTATTCAACAGGGTTTTGGAAACATTACCAAGAGCATTTAGACAAGAAAGAGAAAATCAATAAAGATAGTAAAGGAAGAAGTGAAGATATAATTATTTGCAGATGATGTAATTCTGTACATAGAAGACCCCAAAAGTTTCATGAAAAGACTACTAGGTTTAATAACCAAATTGAGTAATGTAGGTGGACACAAAGTCAACACTCAAAATCAATAGCATTCCTGCAGACACAAAACAAATTCACTAAGAGAAATTTGGGAAACCAAATACTCAAGAATCAGTCTAACAAAGGAAAGAAAAGATCTATACACAGAGAAGTACAGCATTCAGGAAAAAGAATTCAAAGTGTATATCAGAAAATGGAAAAATATCCCTTGTTCATGAATAGGAAGAACCAACATAGTGAAAATGGTTACAGGCCCACTGCTGTTACACAGCTTTAATATAACCCCAATCAAAATGCCATAAGCATACCTCATAGATCTAGAGAAAACAATCTTAAAATTCATCAGGAAGCAGAAAAGACATAGACTGGAAAAGGCTGGCCTTGGCAAAAAATGAAAGGCAGAAAATGTTACAATCCCTGAGGTGAAATTATAGTACTGGCAAAAAAGAAACCCACACCTGAGGGTCGATGAAAGAGGACAAAAGATGGACACACAACTGCAATCACACTCAGCCACCCTATCTTTGACAAAGGGGCCAAACATGTCCACTGGAGGAAACATAGCTTCTTTAATAAATGGTACTGGAAAGCTGGCTTTCCACATGTTGAACACTAAAATTAAACCCATGTCTATCACCATGCACTAAGCTACAGTCAAAATGGATCAAAGATCTAAATATTAAAATATAAACACTAAATCCACTGGATAAGAAAGTAGGTAGAAATCACAAAGATATAAGGGTAGGCAGAGAGTTCATGAAAAAAACCTAAATTACATGGAAAATACTTCAAAGAATCAACAATTGGGATCTCATCTCATTAAAATGCTTTGTACATCAAAAGAAATCAACAACAGATTGAAAAGAAAACTCACCAATTGAGAAAATATTTTAGGCAACTGTCCATGAAAGGATTTCTATCTTGAAGATGTAAATAATTTAAACAAACATATACTCAAAATTCAAAGTGCCCATCCATAAATTGGCATCTGAGGTGAGTACACATTTTTCAGATGGAGAAATATAAATGGCAATAAAATAAAATAAAAAAATGGGGCCGGGGACATGGCTCAGTAGAATAAGCGCTTCCCTGACAAGTGCAAGGGCCTGAGTTCAATCCCTGGTTCTGCCAAAAAGAAAAAATAAAAGAAAACCATCTCATACCATAAAGAAAAGCTTTCATCAATAAATTAATCAATAACAGATGCCGGTGAGGCAGCAGGGGAAAAAGGAATCTTTCTCTACTGCTGGTAGGAGTGTAGAATGGTACAACCACTGTAGAATTCAAGGTAAAGATTACTCAAAAAAAATATTAGAGACCCCATTTAACTGAGCTATTCCCCTTCTGAATATTTTACCACGAAATTAAAGTCATCTTACTACAGCGATATATGTGCACCCATGTTTATAGCAACACAATTTGTAATAGCTTCATGTTGGAAACAGCCCAAATGCCTATCAACTGAAGAAAGGATAAAAAAGATGTGATATTTGTATACAATAGAGTACTACTCAATTATAAAAAAAGATAAACTTCATGCTTTTGTACACAAATGGATGCACCTAAAGAACTTACTCATAAGTAAAATAAATCAGAACCTGCATGTGTAAATTTCATATAGTCTCCCTAGTTTAATATCACAAAAAAATAGATAATGTTGAGGGCCAGCCAGACAGTTCAACAGACTAAAGCACTTGCTTCAGCAGGCACAGGCACCAGGATTTGATCCCTGGCAGGCAGTGCCGGCCCTGCCCCCAGAGCACGCTGAGACAATGACTGAGACTGGGTGTGGTGGTGTGCACCTGTAATCCCAGCACTTGGGAGGCAGAAAACAGGAGGATCATTATAAGTCTGATCTGTGTAGTGAGACTCTGTACTAAATACATTGAAAACAAAAGAGTAATTAAGACTCAAAGTAGATATTGTGAAAGAGAAAGAAATGCCTGGAAAGGAAAGAACAAGTAGGAAGGAAAAAGGAAATAATAGCTAAGATAATAGAGCTACTAATTTCTAGTAGCTCACTGAGAGGGATAGTTAGTGACTATATTGTTTGAACAATCTTACATGTCTGTATCTAGTAATCTAAGCAACTACTTTGGAGATAATAACATGCAATGCAATAACCATTATTAATTTCCTATCATTTTGTTTTGAAACTCCATATAACTTTTTTTTGTTTTTTATTATCCTTAAAATAAAAAGATAAAGTAAAGCAGTTGTAAGGAGGTCCTGGTTAAAATCTTTACATGAATGGACTTCAGTCCTGAACGAAACTAGAGGGAAGATTAGCAGACTTTCCTAAGTACAGAATCGATAACTGATCAGAATTTGGAAGAGAGTCAATGAAAGAGGCATGTGCTTTGCCAATAGTTCAAGCCTTAGGCAAATGTTTTCTGTTGTCCACTTGAGCTAGTGGGGAGCAGAAACATTGCATTAATGATTTTTTTTGTCCTGGAAAATATGAAATTGACCTCAAAGGTGAGGAAACAAATACATTTAGCTTTCAAATTATTTGTACCTATAGCTTTTTGCCCTTAAAATATCTGTCAGAAATTACTCTTTTTTTCCCCAGAAATTGTCTTAGAAAATTTTATAAGGAAATGAACTTTGCTTTACCATGATTATTCTTATAAAATACATATATTTTGCCACAGCCACTCTTGTGAAATTGGCTCCTCATGTACCTCATTGTATAATAACATAATATTCTAAAGTGGCTGTTTAGGAAACAAAGAGTTGTATAGTTTACCTTGGTTTGGGTCAAGTTGACTTGACATTATCAAGAACAAGTGGTGACAAAGAACAAAACTGCAAGCAGTTTTGTAGCCAGTAAAGAGAAAGAAATGTTGATAAATTCAATTAGTCATGCTTAGATGGTTATATCGCTTTGTTAAATTCTCATTTTTTCCCCCTTCTCTGTTCTTCTTCTTTATAAAAGACTGTGAGAACAATACTTGTTCTCAGGGAGGAGATGCAAGCTAATGGTTCTATTCAGGAGATGATACCAAAATAATGGTACAAGGGTCAAGGAAAGTGTCTGAGTGCAGCCTCTTAAGCATTGGGCTGCACAGCAGGAGGTGAGCAAGGGAAGCTTCCCCTGCATTTACAGCTTCACTCAGGGCTTGTGTTATTTCCTGAGACCTGCCTTTCCTCCTGTCAGCTGAGCTGGGCATAGGATTCACAGTAGAATGCAAATTAAATGCTACACTAGCCTGCGAAGGATCTGGGTTTTGTACTTCTTCGGAGAATCTTATGTAATAGTAACAGGAAAAATGTGCACAATAATTATAATGCTCCTGAATCACTCCCAAACCACCCAAGCTCCCACGAGTTTGGAAAAATTGTCTTTGGTGAAACTGGCCCTGTTGCCTTAAAGGTCCGGAATGGCTGCTTTGGGGGCTTAGATTTATGATTCCTTACCAAAATATGCTTCCACTTTTATCTCAACAATAAACAGAGAGAAACATCTTGGGCTGGGCAGTGGTAATTAATGACTTTTCTGTAAGTTGTTGTCCCTCACAATGAGTTTGCAGAGAAAGTCCCATAGCCATGCTCATATCAAGAGTGTATGGCAAGGACATGGCACTTTATTGGTCCAGAAGAGGGATAATCCTGATATAGGCATTCATTAATAATAACTGGTAGGGCTGGCCAAATAGCTCAGTGGATTAAAGTACCTACAAGTAGGAGCAGGAGCCAGGGGTTTGATTCCTGGGGCTGCTGTGCCTGTCCCACCCTGGGGGCACACTGAGATGACAATTGAGACTGGGTGTTGTGGTGCACACCTGTAATCCCAGCTCTTGGGAGGCTGTAAACAGGTGGATCACTATGAGTCTGATCTAGTAGTGAGACCCTAAACACCCTGTAGACCCTTCCCTGAAAATACAAATATAAAAAATAAAAAAAATAAGTGGTACATTAATAATTACAAATGAAATGCCAAAAAAAAAAAAAAAAGGCAAAGTGGATTTTTTAAGTATAAAAGACAGAAGATATACATCTATTTTGGAGAACAGTTCAGGAGATTGGCTTGAGAACAACCAGGCATTAGCCAAGTGATAATTGTTGTTTTGGCTGAGAAGTGCTGTGGCCGAAATAGCATAAGTCTGGAAGGGAAGAAGAGATGGGACTGGGAGCTATCAATTTAAAATTGAATTTTTATTTCTGGAAAATAGGGGCATCTCTCGTTTTTTAAGGAGAAGAAAGAAATGATGATATTCTTCCTAGAAAAACTGCTATTAGAGAAGAAAGAACGGATTTGAGAAGCAGTGGAGGCAGATATCAATCTGACCACTGATGAACTGCTACATATTAACTCGGAACAGTACTCTGGATAAAATTATAACACCCAAAATGTGAAATTAAGAGGGGACAAGGAAAAGGGATGTTAGAGGGTGAACATTACCGAGTATATTATGTGCATGCATAAATCGGTCAAAATTCCCATTAATCTGTGCAACCAATTAACAAAGAATAAACAGTTGAGCAGAGACACTCATCAAGTCCTTATCTTCCTATTATGAAAGACCAGATTAACTGCAGTACACAATGATAGTGCTCTCACATATACACCACCGATATAATACAAAGGCAAATATATGCACTGCAGTATAATGGGCCATAGTCGTTCTTCCTAGCTCACTTTTCTTTGAAATTATCTCTGACGGTATTCTTTGAATCTGACTGAAAGTAATTTTATAACACCATGCCCAATTTTGATAAGTGGTATTTTGAGAGATTCTGAACTTTCTCTGCTATTTCCTTCCTTCCCATTTCCTATATGTCTGTTAACTGGGTAAGAAAATTAGAAAGTATAGGAAGTTATATGATCCTTCCTTTGCTAAGAAAATAAAGTCCTTGTTGAAATCAACCACTGCTATGTATGAAGTAGAAATCAATCATAGGAATGCTATTTAGAGTAATGGGAATTAGTCTAATTATACTGATTTTTAAAATGTCACTTACAATCATGTCAGCTTTTAATATAATAGTTTTTCATTTTAAGCTCACATAGAACAAGATTTTCACCTACCTTGTTCTATGCAACATGAGATAGCCTAATTTGCTCGTGTTTTTGTTTGTCTGGATGATGCTGAAGTCCTTTAAAGTTTTAAAGCAATGAGATTGATTTTCACTTAAAAGATCATGCACAAAAAAAAAAAAAAAAAAATTAAAAAAGGGGCCGGGGAGATGGCTCAGTGGAATAAGCGCTTCCCTGGCAAGCGCAAGGG
>NW_004524596.1:4113021-4118195 GCF_000260255.1 Octodon degus | reverse complement strand
TTCTTTCTTTCTTTCTTTCTTTCTTTCTTTCTTTCTTTCTTTCTTTCTTTCTTTTTTTTTCTCCTTCCTTCCTTCCTTCCTTCCTTTCATACAGTCTCTTGCTATGCAGCTGGGACTCATAATGATCCTCCTGTGGCTGCACCCCCACCACTGGTATTCCAAGTGTGTGCCACTGTACCCAGTTTCAGGGATGGCATGATGCACTCAGAGTTCCAGGACCAGCACAGTAATGCAGCACCATCGATTGAACCCAGATTTTTTTTTTTTTTTTTTTTTTTTTTGGAATGGGGGATTGAACTCAGGCCCTTGTGCTTGCTAGGGAAGCACTTATTCCACTCAACCATCTCCCAGACCCCCTCAATTTTTTTTTTTGGGGGGGGGGGCAGAACTGGTAATTGAACTCAGACCTTTGTGCTTGCCAGGCAAGTGCTTATTCTACTGAGCTATCTCCCTGGCCCCTGAACCCAGATCTTTGAGCTTGCCAGGCATACACTTAGACCACTGAGCTATCTCCCCAGTGTTGGAGTTTTCTTCTGTTATAAAGATGAAAAACTAAAACCACAGAGGGACAAGTGTTTTTCTAAAGTACTTTTTTTTTCAAAGTTTTATTGATAAACAGATAGCAATGAGACAGTTTCAAATCAAATCGGAAGTACAGTTTCAACAAATAATACACTGCATATATTCTTCTTAGTGGTTAATTGCTGTACAAGATGCGGACTTGTGATCCTATTTACAAACACCATTAGAACAAATCATTCTATTCATTAAGAGAATGCAACTATATATCTATCCTAATCACTTTGAAGTACTTTGACAAGAAGCATTATTCAGGACAAAGTCAGCAGCCTTGGATTTAGAAAGCTTTATTTTTATTTGTAAATATGACAAATCTTTGTTATACCTCAGTTTTCTATTTTCTTTGATCAAAGAAATGGAAGAGTCCATAATCTTCAAGTTTTCTCCCTACTTAAAGCTCAAAATTTGAAGTCAGAGCCATACTAGAATTAAGAAGTGTGGCCAGTAACATAATTACTGAGCAATTAAATAATCAAAGTCAAACAGGGAGAAGGACAACTGTGAACACTGGCAACAGCAAGGCAGGGCAAGCCAATGGTGTCAGCATTAAGAGAAAGATGAAATGAATGTGGTTATTAACTGGAAAAGCAGACCTGCATGATAGGTCATGACCTGGTCACTCAAGAAAGTCAAGGCAGACAGGGAATCTGGTGGATAAAATTCAAAGAAAAACCACAGAGGAAATGATGAGAAAACATTGAAAGATTATAAGCAACCAAATCTGTGCTTCTCAACATGTCTGATGAACCAAAATAGTAGCATTTCAGCAGTGAAGTGTGGAGTTCATCTTGGCTTTGAGTCCAAAATGAAAGATTCAACGATCAGCTCAAGAAGTCAACAGCGCTGACACTACAGAGGTAATCTTTGTTAGATACCTAGAGAAGGTAGACTGAAATGTAGCAGAATCTGACCAGGGCCTCCTTCAAATATATATGTACATTTAAAATTTAAATTTATATACCTGTATACACAACATATATTAAATATTAAATATAATAGCTTATAATATATTATATATTAATAATACATATTATATATATATTATATAATATTGGCTTGATTTCTTATTTAATAAAACAGTTAATGACTCACAGTTCCTGAGGGTTGAGAGAGGAGTGGAAGAGCTGCTGTCCCGAGAAAAAAATATTTCAAGAAGTTTTTCTTTTTCTTTTCTTTCTTTCTTTTCTTTTTTCTTTTTTCTTTCTTTCTTTCTTTTTTTTTTTTTTTTGACTGAACCAGGGATTGAACTCAGGCCCTTGTGCTTGCCTGATAGTGCTCGGTAGAAGCACTTATTCTACTGAGCCATCTCCCTGGCCCAGCCTCTCTTTCTTTTTTCCTTTCCTTTGAAAACTGTCCTCATCTGTTCCACTTATTTATGTCAGACTCTGCTAATCACTTTATAATTTTGCTGCTACCACATTGTACACCTATAATGTGTCATGTATTATGCAATATATCAATCATAATACCATACACAGTAAGTAGAAGGGATGAGGATGGATTTCATAAACATGTATACTAACATAAGGTGGAAATCTAGATGAACTCTAGTGGACCATAAGACAATATAGACTTTTCTCTTTGTTTGAATAATAAAAGAAATCTCTGAATAAGAGGAGACAGGAGATGAAAATTAAATTGTCAAATCATTACATAAAAGAGAAGAGAACATCATAAACACCAAGGGAATGGGGATGTAAAGACAGTATACAATCTGAGGAAAACAAGTTTGAGACAAAAGAATTTTAAGGCATATATGTAGAGGTGATAATGAAAACATGCAGCTTGAGAAGGGTGGTCTAGGAAGGAGGCCAAGAGAAGAGGATAACCCATGGGTAGGCTCTCCTTCTGGGATGAGAGAACCCAGGTCAGAGGACAGTGACAGCTTCAGCTCAACAAGACTTCAAAGTTTTATTAAGAAACATGTTATCCTGCAGACCCAGACAGAATCATTAAGGCAATAGCAGTATCTCAGTCCCACAAGGGATACCTGGACAGCAGTAAGTGTCATGGACATTATTCATGTCCACGATAGGCTAGAACCTTGTGCAATATCCTATCCCCAAACTGTTAGAAGTGCTGGTCATTTATTTGTCACTCCAGTATTTATCTTATGTTTTACTCTTAGTAATTTCTTGCTATCATGAAAACTTTCTTAGTTCAATTGTTTTGAAACATTTAAATTTTAATTAGTGTTTAATTTTCTGAATATTGCTTAATCTTAATTTTTAAGATTTATACTGTATACTTGACTTATAATCTGTTTAAAACACATGGTATGATATTTTCTCCTAGCATTAGAAACTTTAAAAAGTATATTTCCATTTTCCATTGACTTTATATATTAATTCTTCCCTATCTTTTATACACACATGCACACACACATATGAAAAAATATGTGTATAACTCGACAAAAGATTGATATTTTTTCAGAGAAATCTTTAATGACATTTTAATTGGGTTCATCTAATATATTTTACATAGTCTTGCATAACTATCATTTTGAGAGCTCTTTATTCTTCATCCAGGAGCATACAGCAACTTCTCTTGCCTTCTGAATTATGCTTTTGGTTATTTCCTATATGCTACATCTGGAGGTATTAGAATATTTCAAGTTTGTATAACTAGAAAATATTTTACTTTTAGTTTTCAAAGGTATGTTTGCTAAGTATAAAATTTGAAGAAGACAGATCTTTTTTTCCCAAATTCTTTCAGTCCTTTAATTAGTCTAGTTTCTTACACACTTGGTCTTTTTTTTTTTTTTTTCTTTCTAATGTGGAATAAGATACTATTTAATTTTGTTCTTCTATAGCTAATTTTTAATGTATATGCTTTAATGATTTGTTTCTTTACAATAAGTTTTGGACAATTTCATTTATGTTATTGGGGTATGTTTTTATTCAAATTTTTTGTGCAGAAGGTTCATTTTTCTTGGTAATGTGGTGTTATAAGTTCTATTAAATTCAGAAATTTTAAATCTTTAAATATTTATTGCCTACCTCTTTCTACTTTGAGAATTCTAATTATATGAATATAAGTTTCTTGATTTTGACCCAGAATGAACTATTATATGACTAATCTGTAAATTCTTCATTTTTATTTTGGACAATTTTTATTATTATATTCATTTGTTTGTAAATAATTTATTTACAATGTGCAATCTATTTTTAATCTCATGCGATGTATTCAATTCAGAAATATTACTCTGAAAATCACTCTGTCTATATCTTATGTCTTTCACATTTCAGTATTAATGTCATACGTAATTACTGATTTTCAATAAAGTCAATTAATAACAAGACGTATTATCAAGTGAACCAAAGGCTGGGTGAAGATCTGAAAGACAATGAGATGAAAATAAGTTATTTGATTGCTTTCTAAGAGTTCATTAGCGGGACGGCCAAATAGCTCAGGGGATCAAAGTGCCTGCAAGCAGGCGCAGTGGCCTGGAGTTCAATCTCCAGGAGTGCCACGCTGGCCCCGCCCCCGGGGCACACCCAAACAGCAATTGAGACTGGGTGTGGTCGTGCATGCCTATAATCACAGCTCTTGTGAGGCTATAAACCAGAAAATCACTATGAGTCTGATCTAGTAGTGAAACCCTGAACACCCTGTAGACCCTTCCCTAAGAATACAAAAAAAAGGAGTTCATTAGTGAGTTCAAGAGAGGAATCTCAGTGGGTAAGTGGACTAAGTGACATTAATGAAGTAGTTAATTAGTAGTGAATGAATTACTTATTTATTAGAGACTGTATAAGTCTGTGGAAACATGAGAATGAGTCAAATTAAGGGGAGTACACTTCTTCAAAGGAAGAGTATTTATAAGGAGTATATACATAAAATAATAAAACAAAACTAAATTATAGATTTTCTATACCTCTATCTAGACTGAAAGGCTATTGCTTCTTTAAATTTCTAACTTCTAGTTTGATAGAATTTATATAATGGGAAAAGTATAAGAAAAATTAAAAGGCTAAAAATATTTATTAAACAACTGACTCAGAGTGAGAGCTAATGAAGATTTTAAAACCTATTCAAAGAGGTTTGGAGACACAGTAAGAACTAGGAATCTTATGAGTGACTTGGTGACAGCTCCAGCTCTAATCCTGGAGGTGAAAACGGCAGACAAGAAAATGGAAACAACAAACAGGTACCATTATATTTTGTGCAGAATCTCCTTTGTAATCTCACTACAATTTTAAAATCAGCAGTTATTTTGAATGCCCCATTGAATATTTTGTATTTCATGGACTGCTGTAAAAAAGAAGGCATCTTTGCTGTGAGGTGCATGAAGGACAAGGAGACTGTTATAACCTGTGCAATTGATTCTAATTTTGAAACTCTGCATGTTTCCACTGTAACTTTATTAACAAGGACTATTTGGTATAAGCTGACAACTTAAACTCCATTTTGTTTTTATATTTTTTAATTTTTAATAGATTGCAAATTGAAAATGAATTATTTACAAACATAACTGAATATAACAATAAAAACTGTCCAAAATAAAAATGAAGAAAGAATTTACAGATCAGTCATAATAGTTCACTGTGTCAAAACCAAGAAATTTATATTCATATAATTAGAATTCTCAAACT
>NW_004524596.1:4103760-4110706 GCF_000260255.1 Octodon degus | reverse complement strand
ATTTTTTTCCTTCTCTTTGTCATTTTGTACACCACTGTCTTCTGACCTTTGGTGTAGAGCTTAGATAGAGTTATTACCTTAGCACCAGGTCCAGATCTATGAAGTTCGGATTCCTCCAGGTGGGTGTTGTTTGGATCTGGCTGCTGTGCTCCACTTCTTTCTGCTGCAGCCATTAGAGTTGAACCTTTTTGTGTCACTCTGACAAGATGTTCTGCTCTTGCATCAGCTGGGTGGGTCTTGCCTCTAGCCTCTTTGCAGGGAGTCCTGCTGAAGGGTTCCATGCAGGGCTTGCACTCTGGGTCAAATGAGGATCCGTGGGCCCTGGGTCCTCTCACTCACTCTCCAGGCCTGTGCTCCAGGTCTTTCAGGATTCCGCCAGGCCCTGGTCATCTCACTCACTCTCATAGCCTGTGCTCTGAATCTATTCAGGGTTCCGCGGCCCTTGGTCCTCTCACTTACTCGCGGGCCAGGGTTCTGGGTTGTACAGGATCCCGCGGCTGGCCCCGGTGTCTCACTCACTCCCTGGGCCTGTGCTCTGGGTCTCTGAAACTCCATTTTGTAACAAGCTTTGTAATTTCTGTTTTGTAAAACCTTGATTTGTTTTGTAACCCCCCCCCACGCCTTCCCTGAAGAATGTGACTATACAAATAAGAAAGTGTTTCTCAGCATTCTGAGAAGATAAGAAATGTTCCTCAACATTTTGCAAAGTGAGTTAAACTGTCCTTTCTATGGGAACAAACAGATCGCAGAAAAATGGGTGAAACTGTCATCAGATATCCTTCCAACTACCAGAACAAAAACAACGCCTAAGCCAATTAAGGACATATACCTGTAGGGTTTGCAAAATGTGACCTCGTCTATGAAAACAAAGAGTTAACCCTCGGTCATGACTAACTCAAAATAAACTTTGTAAAATCCCCCCTCCTGCCCCTACTCTTGTGGTATTTCCCTTTAAAAACTTTGCCTCACCTAGGCTAAGGGTGCACATACTTGGAGACAAGAGTACTTGCTGCCGCTGAGCTCAGCTAAATAAAGCGCTTTTAAGTTGAGTCCAGTTTTTGATTTTTGGTTTACAACAGAGACAGTATCTCTGGTATATTCAGTATTTCTGTATGTATTTAAGTACATGCATGGTTTAGTCACTGGGAATGGAAAATGGAAAACAGAAAAGATAGCTAAAAGCACGGGCCTAGGGGAAAAAACAAAAAACAAAATACACAACAGGACAAGCCCATAAGGAAAGAGTATCTCTTTTCTTCAAGATGAAAATGAAATAAAAAAAAATTCTAATCCACAGGGCAAAATTATCTGTGGATTTTGTATAGAGAAACTGATACAATATCATTCATAGAAGAAGTGTGTGGAAATTTCTCTACATGTTCAATAATTGGCATGGGTGTGGTCGTTTAGCAGGATACAAGGATTTATTTAGAACTACTACAAAGGAACAAGGCAAAACATGATGGGGAAAGATTTTTTTCCAGAGAATCCAACTAGACTGTTTTACAAATTTCATCCATAGCTATTTCCATATAAAGAGAGAAAATTTTATAAAGTGAACTTTATAGAAAAGACACTAAGGGAAGTTGGCAATCTGAAGTTCATTGCTGGTAAATCCTTGGCTCCAAATTCCCTCAGCTTTACATTTAACCTCACTGCTCCCCCATATTCTATTCCTTCTAAGCTTTCTTTTTTTACATTTATTTTAAAGAGAATAGTAATAGTACACAAAACATTTAAAATTATACAGAATTTTTTTAAAAAAATGATAGGAATTAAACAGTGGTCACTATATTGCACATTGTTGTCTTTAAATTATTGCTCAGATTACTAGATATAAAGAAAATTTTAAGCATGAACTGCTCCTCTCCACAACCAAACAGAAATTAGCAATGCAATCAATCTAGCTGTCCTGTGCATATGCATAGAAGCCTTTTATTCTTACGAGGTTTTCAAACTGGGTTTCGTAAGAAGCCAAGTGCAATGATGAAATGAATATGTAGAGGTGAGACAAATGAAGGTGATAGAGGCTGGTACAAACCTATTACAACCAGATTTTCTGATACATGGAGGAAAGAGTTGTAGAACATTTCAATGGCCCATTACCACACAAATTGAGCACAATTTTATTATGGACAGAGGACTAGTCCAGTTTACTTCAACTACATATATATCATCCAAAATTACGGGTATTCCAACCCCTAAGTATTACAAATGTGTATTAATGATCTGAAGTGTTAGATACCATATAACTTATGAGGGTTTATTTTTCTTGAAAGTTGAAATGTCACGGACCTCTGCCAAGGGCACCAATAGAAAATTTCTCTTTGTGAGATGATCTCCTCATCTTTGTGTCGTCAGTGAGTAGTACTTCATATAGGAACTTAAAAACAATTTCAAAGACCTTAAGAATGATTTTATTGACTTGAAATCTGCCTGGATCCTATGTTTATATCCTTTGAAGACCAGTACTTAGATATTACTTGCTTTTTTCTCTAACTTTAAAGTGTTTAAAGCTGCTTAGTTAACCATGACTTGTATTCAACCCATCTATACAAGACTTCCAGTAGCTCACTAATCTTGGCAGGACCTTTTTCTTTTCTCCTGATAACATCAAATGAGCTGTTATTTTAATATTACATTCTTATCACAAAATCATTTCAGATGTTTATAGCAAATGGTATTCTTTCATGTGTTGGTGGAAGAATAGCACATTGTAACTACTCCTACTGCTATTAATTGCATTACTTTTGAGTCCATTTTGTGTAAGTAGAGCTATAAATATTTTGTCAATGCTGTTCATTCAGTTTTTCAATCCAGTGAAGAAATAGATATTGTTGTTCTCATTTTCTAATTGGACAAGAGGAACATTTAATGTCTATACAGACTCCTAAATAGCTGTCTTGGTGTGTTTCTTTTATGGGTTGCCTCTTCTATGTGCCAAACCATGGTGAAGGATAGACAGCTGTGTCTTTCTTTTTAAAAACTGAAACAGATTAAGACAGATTAAGACATTAAACAGATTACCACACTACTTCTTCTGTATGGGAAATGCAACGTATAAATTAGGAGCAAAATAAAAACTAGATATTGAAAAGTAGGAATAAATTTTTCAAGTTGGAAGATGAAAACGAGATGGGGGAGGAGGGAGGGAAAGAAGGGAAAAAGGATTTAAAGAAATAAAAAGTTGAAAAATCAAAATAGAACTTTGTTTTTGTAAGTTTAGAATAGGGTCTACATGTGTACAGGGTCTCACTACATAGATCTGACTCATAGTGGTTCTCCTGTTTTCAGCCTCTCAAGTACTGGGATTACTGGTGCATGCCACCATGCCCAGTCTGAATCCCCTTCTCAGCACGCCCCGTGGGCAGGGCTGGCACAGCAAGCTGGGGATCAAACCCTGACCCCTGTGCTCTGCCAAAGCAGGCAGAACTTATTTTTAATAAGAAGGTAAAAAGGGTTTGAGGGAGTAGAAAAAGAAGGAGATAAAAACAAAAGAAAAGGTATTAAAATATGTTATATATGTGTTCAAATTGCCCATGATGAACGTGATCATTATATAATGTCAGCATGCATTCATATAAAAGTAAACTTCCTGGTTTAGAATCTAAGGTCTATCTTACAGAAAAATTGGGAAATTCATACAGAAAATCTCATGTATCCTACATCTATTTTCCCCTATTGTTAATAATTTATGTTAGTGCGATCTATGATAATTGATGAGTTATTATAATGAATTACTATTTAAAGTTCATACTTTATTTTAATTTCCCTGGCCTTTACCTAAAATATTTTTTTGGACTAGGATCTTACTCAGGATTTCTCTTTACATTTGGTCTGCATGTCTTTTTAGGTTTGTACAAACTAAAAATTTCAATCTTTTCTTGATTTTTGTGAAATTGACAGCTTTGAGTAATACTGGCAAGATATTTATAGAGTATAACATGTCTTTGGGATTTGTGTAATATTTTCTTTTTATGATTAGATTGAAGGTATAGATTTTGAAAAGAATACCACAGATGAAATATGCCTTTCATATCATATCATTATCAAGGTTGAATACTACAAGTATAATTTATCACTGTTGATGTGGACCATGATGATACTCGTTAAGGTTGTAATTGTCAGGCTTCTCCTCCCTAATGTGATCAATTTTATTCCTTAATATTCCCTGGAATAAGATTATTATATGCACTCTGTATTTACAAAGTTTGGACTATTCCCTACCTCCTAAGGCTTAGATTATATACAGAATAATTTAGGTATTATACATGGAAGGTGTGTTTATCTAACTCAATCAATCAGCCAATGAATTTATCTTTTCAATCATTAGTTTTAGAGTGGACTTGGATGTTCATATTATACTTTGGCTTATATTCCAACACTACATTATTTATTTTCTTGCTCAATTTGTTCTAGCTTTTAGCATCTAGTGCTTTCTCACAATTGGTTTCTGTGTCCACCTTTCATACATTTCTTAGTGACTATTTCATGTTCATCTTTGAAAAGAGAGGGTATTTCATATATTCTCTCAATCCCTAAATCTCTAATTATCAGACAATTTTAGGCCTTCCATCTTCTATATCAGTGAAAATCAATGCACAAATAAACATTTAAGCTAAATACTTCCTTTGATTTTATGCCTACAATAAATACTTTAATGCTGGATTTCTTTTCCATTGGAACTTTACGTTATATATTTTATAAGTGCAAAAATACTGCTTGAATCTGAAAGAGTTTTGCCTCGTATACTAAATAATTGTGAGTTGTTTTGAAAACAAACTTTAGCTACACTACTTTATACAGCAGAGAAATTTGGCAATTTCTAATAGTGTTACAGTCTCACAATTGTCTCTAGTGAATCATTGAAAAAGAACTAAAACATGTATAGTATAAGGATAAGCTATTTTCTTATAACAGAACTTCCCTTTAGTACAATTGGATTTCATCCTAATTGTATTTATTTTATTTTATTATGTTTATATAAAAATGAAGTTATTAATGTATCCATTTTCAATTTGTCAATCTTTATATCTGTTTATGATACCTTCACAATGAAATACCAAATTAATATGTATTTGGTTGTTAAGCTAAACACAATAGTGACACAAAATATTTCTTGTTAACAATGATCCCATTTGTTATACATACTATTCTAACTATATATTTTAATCATACATTTCTTTTTGAGTGCAGCATTTTGTGCTTTAAGTATATGAGACTTTAAAGCAGAACAGTAAAAATATGAGTCTTTCTCATCAGAAAGTACTTTATAGAGGAATAACCCTTAGAGTTATTTGTTTTATTAGTCTTCCCCATAGTGAATTTCACATCTTTTCATGATCAAATAGGCAATAGGGCCAAAACATCTTCACTCTTGTTGCTCATTTAACAACTGCTTAAAGAACTCTATGTGATCAGCAACTTGTGCTTGCAACAGACACAGCAGGCAGCATGCCATAAAACTGCCTCCTCTATGACAGTTGAATATTCTGTGTGTAAATGCTATCCAACAGAGATATAGTGTAGGCTACAGGCATGGGGAATGTGTGTAATTTTGTATTTTTTAATAGCCTTGCTTAGAAAAATTTTAGAAGGATAAAATTAATTTGAATAATATATGTTTTTAACTTGATGTACCTAAATGATTACTTTTTGAAATCACACAGGAATTATTAAAGAAATACTATATATGCTTCTATTTTAATATTAAGCTTTTGGGATTTGTTATGTACTTTTTGCTTTTAGCATGTCTCAGTTTAGGCCAACCACTGTTGAAAGTTTTCCTTGCTACCTATGGCTACCTATGGTTATTGTTTCAGTTAGTTCACAGCCAGCCCAGTCACTGAGACTTTTAGGGCAACCGATTTTAAGCTTAAAAAATTTGAATGTGAATGTCCTTTATTCCAAATCATAATATAGTCTAATGAATAGATACAGATGTGAAATTTTTATATTCTAATGAGTGGTTTTGTAAGGTCTTCCAATCATCAAATATTTTAAAAACCAGAGTAGGAGAATCCTTCATAATGAACTTTTATAATCCCTAGATACCAGGAAAATTATTTCTGATTCATCAAGGACATAGAAGGTAGTTTAATTAAATTAGTTCTTCTCACATAGACTATGAAAAAGATGAACTCAGTTTGAATGTCGAATATATGGATTTCACCAGTCAGTGATGGGTTGGATTACATTATCTTGTATGGATAGTTTATACAGATAGTTACTTCACCCAGTTCAACTGGCTATTCTTATTCCAAGATGTTAAATTTTTTCTGTTTTTTGGTTGCCTTTTAAATCATTCAGATTTTTTTGCCCCCTTGAAATGTATGCACTATCTTCAAGTAATTGACTGTTTTGTGCAATAAAAAATTATAACATATCCTTTTATTGTGCAGAAGGATATATAAGTGATGGAAGGCAGGAGAGACAAATGGAACAAGGCCTTGACTGAAGAAGTCTTGACTGACTGTCTTGGCCATCCACGATTCTTATTTTGAAAATTTATCTTCACTGACATCTTTCATTTCATTATAGCTGGGATGCTTTAGATTTGTTCTCCAAAATCTATAGGTGTTTAAGAAAATTCACCCCTAGAATTTTTTTTATGAGGGCTAGGGAGATAGCTCAATAGAATAAGTGCTGGCCTGGCAAGTACAAGGTCCTGAGTTTAATCCCTGGTATGCCTAAAGAGAGTCATATGGAGAGAAAACATTCTCACAAGCTTTTGCAGAAAGCAAAATGGTCAAGCAATGGCTGTGACTCATCCATATGGCTGACACTGACAAAGGATCTACAAACTGAAGTACAGTGTTTCAGGTTAAATCCTGAGGGGATTTCACTGACCTTATGTCTTAGTTACTCTTCTCTCGTTGCTGGGACAAATACCCAACACTCAAAATGAAGGAAGGAAAGGTTTATTTAGCTCACAGTTACTGGAGGT